>NC_079441.1:39559254-39842406 GCF_903798145.1 Danio aesculapii | reverse complement strand
CGCGTCAGTGTAAAAAGTGTAAATGTGTTTATTATTTAAAAATATTCACAAATACTTGAAAATCAGTTCACAAGTAGCATAAGCATATACCTAAAATTTCCTTCACAGTTCTGTTCAAGATGATTACGGTCAATGAATGAACATTGCACTGACAAGAACAATGACTTATTATGTTACATTAGGGGTTATTAAAACAAAAACGGCTTTAAATAAACATCATTTAAAAGTTGACACAAAAAAACTTGTGAAATAAAGAGTAACTCAAGTATGTTTTAAAGTTACACGAGAATTATATTCAGCCACAGAGCAATACATAAAAAAGTTTCTGATATACTCTGTGTCCATAAGAGGTTGCTCCTAAAGAGTGTCCCTTAAAATGTTCTTTTGTATCAATATTACCACTGGCCAAATAAAGGTACAATCCAAAGATAAAGAACGGCAAAATAACAAAAGAAATGTTTGTGTGTGTTAGTGGATTTTCCACATGTTTGTATGGAGATGACTAGCAGAGGTTTTAACAGGCGTTGAGGATTTAGATTGCTCTTTGGCCCTCGGTAAGGGCCCCCCCACCGCTCTTCTAATGGAAGATGATTCAGTCGAACGGACGAGAAGACAGAATCGCAATTACCCAGACTTATTGAACTCACCCCAGACATTTCTTTGGCTTCTGACTGAACTAGCACAGGAGTACAAGAGGACAGGGAAGTTGAGGAGAGATGACGGGGAGTGGAGGGATGAAAAAAAGAGAAAGAAAAACAGAATGAATTAACGAAAAAGGAATGAGACACTAAGAAATTACAGAATACACGAGCCTTTTTAAAGGTCCTGCACCTGGAAAGCCTTATAGAAGCATGCACAATTAGACAAATCCATAATGAAAACAGAGACAAAATGAACCGCTGTCTTTTTCAACTGACAAAATTATCTTAAATTGGACCGCCAGGCTGTGAAATAATTTCTGCCTCAGTCAACACTGTCACTGATGCCAAAGATTGACGTGTGCATGTTAAGTCAAAATGACAATCTATCTCCATTCTTTCACTCTGTATCTCTCGCTCAGTGTCTCATCACCGTCTCACTCAATCTTTGAGGGTAGCAAGATAATGAATTGAAGAATTAGACCTAATGGGACACAGACCAGTGACGGTGTTACAGGAAGGAGCAAAAAAAAAAAAAGAAAGAAAGAAAAAAAAAAAAAAGAAGACAGCACCATTTCAGTCCAAATTGCCCGCGATGCCATTCAAATGCCAGTTTGGCATTTAAACATGTCTCACCCCTCACAACTGACCAGGACTTCCATTCGCCTCAGTCAGTCTGATTCAACCTTGCCTGTTCTAATTGGTTTACGAATTCTATGGTCGATCACAAGACAAGTTCTCTTATAGTATAGGTGGTGGCAAATTGCTTTTCAGTAAGGAGGGCCAAGGTCAAAGGATTTACACGTATAACAGTAATCAAGGGTGTAACTGTCACTGTAACAAAATCTTTTCTTAAGAATACAATTTAGTTACAGTTTATTGCATTTAGGATTCACACATGATCTAATAAATGCCAAATGGCTCTCAATTAAAAAAAATATTTAGTCAGGAATGCTAGTGATCAGCAGGAACATAAAAGTGAATGATGATGATACAGTCATTTACTGCTGAGGCACTTTATATCAATGTCAAATAATGAAGATTAAAAGTGATATTCTACAGGCATTGTACAAATGAAAATCAAACATACTTCTCTCTTGTGTGCAGTGGAATGAATTTCACAGTTCTGTGACGGCTGCAGTCAGAAAAGTAAATATCAGGTGGTGACACATGAAGCGTCTGATCCGCACAAATCCTTTACAGTGCAAATGAAATACACATGGCATTACTGTCCAGGATTAACTGTCTGCTGACTGCCGTTAGGCCTGCCACTATTACAACCTAATCAACCACATGAAGACACACTCTAATAGTAGGCCTGTGCTGCAAACCCTGTTGTTCAGGGCATCTTTAACTTTGTAATCTATAGGGAGAAAAGCCAATAAATAAATAAGTTAAAAATGAAAAGAAAGATCTATTAATAAAGTTCAACAGGGAACAGAGTAATTCCAGAATATATTATGTCCCTATTCAATTTTTAAACAACAAAAGTTACTTGACTTATAGAAAGAAAAGAATATAAGCTACATTTTTCTACACATTATCACTGCTTTCTGAAAGTCTGCAAACATTTTTTAAATGAAGGATTATTTTCAAATACAGTCAGCGTTCATGTAAAAAAAATCCTGGTTACCTTCATTTTTTTACCTGAATCAAAATAAGCTTATGAATCTGTTGAACTTATATTGTTAAATTAACTTAAAACTGATTGCATAACTTCAAATTAAATCAAATTATGTTAGAATATGATTAATCTACAGTAATTTAATAAATGACAATGAACTAAAAACATATGCTGTCATGCTGTTCATATAATTTTTTACAGTGTGGGCAAAGTTGAAACACACACACACACACACACACGCAATTTGTTTACAAGTTTGTTCATTAAATTATTTGGAAATCCAGGGACATTTACCTTGAGATTAGTGTCTTGCTATTCATTACCAGAGTATTTTATATTTTATGTCATAAAAATTTTGCCTTAATGGACATAAGAAAATAGTTTCACAAGAAATATCAACATGCACTCCTAGAAGTTCACAAATCACCTTTGCAATTAATTAAAATTACTGTAACCAAAAAGCAACAGCTATTAAAAGATTATCAAAATGCAATGAACAACAAAACCCTAAAATTACAGACAGACAAAAATAATAATAATAATAATAATAATAATAATAATAATAACAGCAACAACAACAATAATAATTTATATTTAGCATTTAATTTTTCGCGGGAAATTCTATTATTTATTCTCCGAATTTAAATGCATGATTAAGGCCCAAACAAACCAGCAATTATTAAAATCTTTGCTGAACCATGTTTTAATTCTCCGTAGATCTACAAAGCCTGCATGTCCACTACCCATTCACCGTCATTAAACGTTCACCTTTCATGAGAGCAGCAGAAGGAAAGAAAAGCGGGCGGTCTAGACTGAACACAATAGTGAAACGGACATGAAAACCTTTAAATCTAACCCACGGGAGCATCACTTCCACCCCTTACTTCCGCCCTATAATTCGTTATTAAACAATTATCGGGACGGTCACCTTCATCCAAACGTCATCTTACCCGTTTTAGTTCAGCGGAGTCATTTTAGCCATCCGAAAATTCAATACAGCCTACCTTTATGGCAAGTCGAATTTAAATATGGTAAAACAAATCTTAATTCTTCAGAACCGCTGTGCACAGATTCTTTTTTTACTTTGACAAGTGATGTCAAATTTATGAATCCCAAAAGGGAGGCAGCTTATACAGCCTACCGGAATATTCCTAAATTGAATGAAGAATACAGAGAAGTGCAAAAACAGGGAAGTGGGGATAAATAGATTAGTGCGTGTGAAAGATGGTGAAATGACGCATTCCCCATCACAAAGCAGGAGCAGCTGTGGACGGAGCAGGTTCCGGTCGAGTACAGACGCACAAAAGAGGACTCCAACTTTCTCAGAGGGGCACTGGAAGGGACACTGGGGTAAATAAAAAAAATACCCCAGCCAGTCTGAAAATATCTGAGATAAAAATTCTATTTTGCATTCAAAACTTTAAACGCAGTCGAAAAAAAAACATCCTGAGACCTTAAACAGCAATTCCCATCATGTTCATGTCTAGCCATGATTGGCAACTGGTAAAGGGCCTCGTTTCAGGAAGCCCTTTCGTCTCAGCTGTGGTCAAAATAAATATCTTAGGGGTTAGGTTAAAGGTGGGGCACGCGACACATGGAATCAGCCTCTTCTCTAGACTATATATACATGCTGAATCTGAAGATATGATTAGTGATGCCACACACGAAGACAATTCAACCTGTTTTCTGTCCTCAAGCAGTAGTGCAAGCACAAACTCCAAGTTTAAGAATTGCCTAAAATTGGATACAAAACTTTATTTCACCATTTTAGGCTTGTTTTATTACATTATATTAACCAACATTATATTAGCCATTTTATTAATTAGTCAACGTGTCACATTTTATGAGTTGTATGATGATATACTAAGGTAGATGTAACATGTTTGTGTAATTGTATACTAGCAGTTACTATAAATGAGTGAATCGCTAAAGGGAATTAAGCAACAAGTGCACAGTAAGGTGGAAGTGGGCAAAGTGTTCAGCGACAAGTGATTACCGGGCTAGTCACGCGCCACACTTGTCGCAGGGGTCGTAAACAATCACAAGCGCGCGAAACAGGTGCCAATGGAATTCGAAGCATCTAAACTCCCGCGAAGAAACCAGGATAGCGCCATGCGACCCACCCAGGTTGTGCAGCCATCGGCACAGGTAACATATATGGACCAAGTGCGTTTTAATGCAATTTGCATTGTTTCTTAGCGTTTTGCGGATTTATTTTCGCATACCCATTTATACATTACAGCTGTCTTTTTTTTAAACAAGGACGCAAATCTTTAAAACTATTTATGTGTATAGCCACCACTAGGTGTTTATTCGTTTCAAGTGAGATGTTCAATACTTGAAGGGTTCACATACAACATTAACATTTATTCATAATTAGAAAGGGACGGACCTTTGCTCTGCATATGGATGGAATTTTTTGAAAAGCAGCTGTTTGATTTAATATTATCGTCATTCGAAAAAAATGATATTTGGCTCTATGCTGTGTCAGTAGACTACCTACACGTGATGAATAACCTCCAGAGAAACCACAGCGTAAAACATTCTACAGATTAGTATGGAACCTTTAAATACGAGAGGAGAAGATTACTGTGAGAAGAATTACATTGTTACAAAGTTGCAACAAAGTTACAACGATTACTGCTCCCTATTTAGCAGAATTACTGAGAAAAATTACAATGTTACTAAATTTCAACAAAGTTACAATGATTACTGCTCCATATTTAGCAGAATTATAAGAATAATAATGTTAGAATGTTGTAACTAAGAATTATAATGTTTTTATTATTTTACGTTATAATAAAGTTACAATGCTGCTATATATTTACTCCAGAATTAGTTTTACTTGAGAGATTAATTTAACTTTAAACGACATATAACGGCTATGTGTAATTTGAAATATTTAATATTATATTAAAACGGGTAGTCTTTTCATATAAACTAGAACATGACCATGAAACGAAACTTGCTTTATTATTAACGAATTCTGATTTCATGTTGATTCCAAGTGTTTGGTTGGAAAAATTAGACACATTCTCTAAACAGAAATTAAGGACAACGAATAGTGTGTTAAATAAAAATTTCAATTATGTTTTAATTTTATGGAATTTTTAGATTTAAACAATTTAATGAAAATACAAATTTGATATAGGGGGAAATATTCTACCATGTAATCTCATACTTCTCATTAAACTAAGGATGTGCAGATTACTTCATTAGACTGTTTAACAAACATGTCATTGGTCTTAGTAAAATTAGAAAACGAAAACAGTAAAAGACTAAACTGTCCACAGAAAAGCAAGCTTTTAATTTATACATGTATATAACACCGAATAAATCAACTGAATAATTAGCCTAACAAAAATTATTTATCACAGCAGAGCATTCATTCGTGGATTCCTGTCATGGTTAACAGATTAATATATACTTAATATAATATTATTTAAAAAAATTACGAATATTAAAATATATAAAATATAACTTTTATATTACATTATGTTAAATAAATGCGTCTTATTTTTTCTTTTGTTTCCTTAAAAAAAAGTTAATATTTTTCTAAACACAACTTACGAATCCATACTAAACATAATTATATTTTTAAAGCTAGCTTTTTTAACACAAGATTTCCACTTTCGTATACTGGCAACTGGTCTCAAAGCAATTTGAGAAAATGCGTTTGATCCGTGATGTTAATGAAATATAATATGGGCTGACATGTCTGAGAGGCACTCTAAATGTGAGTTTTCACGGAGAGCAAATGCTTGGTATTTGTGAAAGTGAAAATGCACCTGTGGCACTTTCTTGTATATGAAAAGCCATCCGATATTAGACATGTCTGAAAATATTTTGAGCATCATCAATGATTTTTAACGTCAACTGCAGGGAAAAGGGCTCTTCTTAAGCACGCAAAACCGTTTTGTCCCGTTTCACTGAAATCTTCAAGGTTGGATGACTGGCGAGAGATGGCCTACAAAACTAAAGCTTTGACTGTCAATGAAGCCATTTTCTCCCAAAAGAGTCTCAAGATGGGAGCAGCATTCAATTAACTTGATCCCATCTAAAGAGCCTTAATTAGGTTTGTGGAGGACGCCACATGCACGGTGGGTCAGGGACAACAAGACTGAAGCAGACTTATTTACGCCAGGACGATCAGACGCTTTAGAATTAAAGGAATTAAAACCTATCAACTCTATCCTCACGGCGTTTTCAAAGTGTCCACTCTGCTAGGATCCGGACCCCGACAGTTCCCTGCTTTGAAGGGGGAATCTGGATTTAAAACAAGCAGCAGCTATCAGTCACGCATGTCGACCAATACCCGAAGAGATACAGGTTTCACTTTTTTATTATTGGACCAGATTTTGTGCGGTGGATTAAAGACAGCCTATTGCAAAAAATAATTTCTGACGCGTTGATTTGCATTCGTCAGGTATGGAAACGCCAATCTTGAATATTAGAATATTAGATCCTAAATAGAATATTTGAATTTAAAATATCTTTAAAATCTTTACGAAGAAACATATACTGGTGTAACATTCAAAATAACTGTCACCACCATGTCATTGCAGATCCTAGACTTTTGGTTGGCTGGGTTGGATCCTGCCATGCATGGTGTCAGGACTCATATCGCAGGCGTGCTTTGACTGACCGTGTTCGTGTAAGTGTTTGTGTATCTTTGAGAGCTAGAGAGTGAGAGAGTTGAGGGGGGTGTGTTATCCTTTATATCAGACTGCAAGCTCTATGATCACCAGGGCTCGCGCACACACACGCACATACACTCACCAGCGCGTCCATTCACAAACCGAGGCAGCGCGTCAGCATCTATTGTAGTGACTGAACTAGCGGCATATACGCAAGGGCATAACAGCCTAAAGATTACACACTGAGGGTCAAACAAGGCATTACTGGGATAAACTGATACAAAACATCCATTCACATAAAACTACTGTACACTCTGACCTCATACTCTTATATCACTAGCTCTAGGGACTTCGACAGGTCATTGGTCTTTCCAATAGCAGAAAGGAAAGCATTTATTTAGAACATTATTTGGTGGTGGTGTTTTTTTAATCTACATATTGAGACAATGGGTGTCTTTTGCTGGTATGCTCGGTTGATCAACCGATGCATTTTAAGTGGCTTAATCTGTATTTCATCTGAAAACTATGCTTTTATCCTTTATTTTTAAATACATACGCCCTCTTTTGACTTTTATCGACGTGAAGGCCTTGGGCATCTCTGTTAGTTCAATTGGGTGTTGGTTGGAAAGCACTTTTGCATTCAAAGTGTAATAAATGCTCTTTTAAATTCTCTTTTAAACTTGAATATTGCTGTGCTATGCGTTTTGCCTATTTTCATTAATATTTATCCACTTAATTTGAATTGCTCTATATGGACGATATAGACCTTGACTGTTTCATAGAAACGTAAAACGTCTACATAAATTTTATTAAATATGACATTTAATTGACAGATTAAATGGGATAAAAGATATTGATACTGGAACAAAAGACAACATTGAAAATACAAAAGACTGTCACTGACACCAGTGTTTACAAATTCAACCCCCCTATTGGAAGCTCTAACATTATCTTAATGTTTTGGTTTATTGGTAGATTATTTAAAATTCGGTGGAAAAAAAGGTGGAAAGCCAGAATTCCAATTAAATATGTAGTCCCGTATGTAGACAATATTCAATTCTTAAAATTTCATTGAGAGGTGAATTGACTACCGTGTTTCAATACTTTGGAATGGAATGGAAAAGCTCGAATGTGTTATTGAATAAGGATACGTCAATGAAATGTCCCCCGGGGTATAGGCTATGCATTTGGAGAACGCCATACACAGGAAGCGCACGTGAACCTGCCCGTGCGCACGGCTAATGCTACACTGACAAAACAAAAGACGCAAAGAATAGTGCCATATCATGGCAAATATAAACATCAAATGTATTACTTTTAACTTATGCCCAGGGTTTTGCAAGTGGCACCAGTGCAGTTATGGTTGACAAAGAACAAGAGCACCAAAAGCTCTGATAATTAACGTGATATGAAACACCAGAATAAAAAAAAAAATAATAAGATGAGGTACAGGATTTACATTTGATAAATTGATTAGATGCATGCATCATATACCCTTGCTGTACACCAATAGTAAAGCTATACGTGCTTGCATCGCTTAACCTGTGTTCTGTTGTTATGGGAGGGGGCGCCTCATATTGGTTGAGTGAAATCACAGGATAGGCTACATACAGTAGAGGATGAAGCAGCAGATCTAGAGGGTAAAGGAGGAGACAGGGATGGTTCATTTACAGAATCTCTTATAGCCCATCAATGATTTGTTGAACTTATGTGTTTTTGTTATTCTGCAATACTAATAATGCTCGCTCGATATAAATATAAATATTTATGCATTTCTGATAATGAATTGTTCTATTCACAAAAGAGAAATAACTGCGTAAAATTTAACTCAACCAAAACAGAGTGAGCCTTTCAACGCTGTGGCGAAAGAGAAACGAAACAGAGGGCAGGCCACGGCGCTTACGAATTTTCAACCGCTCCATTGTCTTTCACCAATTCCGCGCGTGGAGTCTATGGTTAATATCTGTAGCTGATTAAAAATCGTTATAGAAGAATATCCACTGTCATTAAGGCCAAAGCATCCTTGAAGACCCTTAGATTAGCGCCGAGTCCATTTCCACTTTTGAGAAAAGATGTATACAACAGGCCGGTGGCTATTGTGGCAACCGCCATGGTCTATTCAAATGGCTGTTGTCGGGGGATCTTCATCGAGCAACAATAGAGCACGAGTATGAATGTATGCTAGCCAATATAAAAACATGACATGTAAAAATACGTTTTAACCAGTTTATTCCCTTAAATAACAATCAATGCTTCACAGCTAAACAGCGGCAACCGAAATATAGCAAATATTTATATTCTGACGGTATTTTAAATACTTTTTTATTAAATGGAGAAATAATCAATGAAGATGGGAAATAGGTATGCCTTGTTAGTTAAAGGTGGTTAGGCAGATGAAATGCACTAATTTGATGAGACTGCACGGTGTTGGCTCGCCAGAGAAACTTCTAATGAGCATGCAATCATAGAAGGCCTCTTGAGAAACCTCTTTAGTTAAAAAAAGCCATACTGCACGTTCAATAGCAGAAGCTAGACTTACCATCTATACTGCCAGTTACAACAGGATGATGTCTTTACAAAATGTCATATTAAGGGTGCAAGAACACAAGTCTATGTGAACCATTGATTTATGTTGATTTCTATGTGATATGCAGTAAAGGTCGCAGTCTATGCACCTCACTGCTATGGCGTCATTCATCACACACATAACGACTCTATGTTGAATTACTGCGAATAAAGAAATGAAATGAATCGCAAATCAAATGCGCGCGATGACAGATTTGCTGCTCCATGGTACATACAGAAAGCCTAGAAACGAACCATCTGCATCGCCATCTGCAATAATACAAGGTTTCAGCCTCTTCAACAGTGCATATGCTCTAGTTGAGGGTTATGAAGAACAGAAATAAAAAAATAGTTCTACTTCATTTTTTGGCGTGCCAATACGCAGATTGGTACTCTTTAATGAAAAATAGTTTCCGTCCAAAGATAAGAGCGTCCATTCGTTACATTAAAATATGTTCTTCTAGACAGACGAAGTACTCTGTTTGCTTCAGTCATAGTTTATTTTTTTCTAATTAATGTGCAGTGTAAAGCGCGAAAATAGCGCGTACTCGTGATTCTGTACGAAGAATCACGATTTTTTTCATCGCTGTATATCATGTGAATTTGTGTACCATTCGCAATACTAACCAACTTGCATATCTGAAAGTAAATACTCTACACGTCCTTATCGAAAACAACAGTAACGTTTACTGCGGTTTGGAAACAGTAAGCACTCCATTGAGGAAACGATTTCTCCTTTACTCGTTTGGCTTGACGCATTCTGTTTTGCAAAGCCTACAATTTTTTTCGACTTTATCAAAACTGAAACAAATTAATGACAAAACTTTTCGCATATACTAAAACGTAACAATACTGACAATAAACTAGTGCAAAAAAACGCTAATCTGGAAAAAAAAAACAAATAAATCTGCGGTTTCGTGAGTGCGTTCAGAGAGTGAGTTGCCTTGACCAAACTCAACCTAATTATAGAAAAACATGCATAGCAATAATAATTACGCTACATGCAAACCTCTGAATAAGAAGGAAAATCGTGAAGATCGTGTTGAGTATGCAGGCTGCGTTTTTGGCACTGCCCGAATTTGTATTTTGGTGAAGCACTGTGTCTTTAAAAGTGCAAGGATGAGTGTTGTCTGTTACTCTCGAATCAGGGGCATGTGATCAGCTCCAGCATATTCTATTGGCCAAAGGCACGTGTCTAGGATACCGGAGTGTAACGTCACTGGGGGCTCGTATTAAAAATAAGAACAAAAATCCGGAGTGAAAGTATTTCAGGAGCAGTTAGGAGCCCCACTTCTCTGTCCTCAGAGTAGCCACTGAAGCCTCGCTGGTTGCACTGCGCAGAAAACCAATAGCACCAAACTGGCAAGTTACGGTTCATCAACCTTAAACTGCAAACATTCTGTGTTTGAAAGGCGTAACTATGTTTTTCCTTTGTGACCACGGTGCGCAAAGGCTTTTTACTGTCGCTAAAACTCACTGACAGTTTTTTGGCCGGTTTTGATTTTTTTCCCCTGAAGTGAACAAAGTGGACGGAGTCGCCCGTGGAGTGGGGTGCGACTGCCAGAGTGCGGGAGAGCGATAAAGGGTTAAGAACGGAAGGTGGAAAGTGCGTCTCAGCATGGATGAGAATGAGCAGAGCGCAAGAGACGTGGAACAGCGAGGAGCGTCGGACGAGTCCAACAGTGCCATACGACCCCTTCTGCAAGCTCCAGGAAACCTGCAGCTGCCCCACCGAATCACAAACTTCTTCATCGACAACATCCTGCGACCAGATTTTGGCCGTAAGAAAGAAGCAAATATCACGCGCTATGAGGATAATCACGGCGCACGAGAGAATCACAACCCTACGGGTCCTAGCACGGGACAGGTGGGAAGTACTGTACCGGTGGAAGGAGCTTCCACAACGAATACGAGCAGCGAAGGAAAGGAGGCAGAGACAGAGAGCGAAGAACCCCTGAAGCCCCGCGGGGAGAATGTGGATCAGTGCTTGGGTTCAGAATCGGATAGTTCACAGAGCAATTCAAACGGACAGACTGGTCAGGGTATGCTGTGGCCCGCTTGGGTTTACTGCACACGCTACTCGGACAGGCCGTCGTCAGGTACGCTTACCTCTATTTTCTTATAGCATGTGCCAAAAAACAGTTACATTTATGCAAAGCACTACAAGTTATAATTGCACTATATTTAATTCTAATCACGTATATCCATCAAATTTTGGGGGTCAATTTCTAAAACTAACCCCCAAGTGATGA
This sequence comes from Danio aesculapii, assembly GCF_903798145.1. NCBI lineage: Eukaryota > Metazoa > Chordata > Actinopteri > Cypriniformes > Danionidae > Danio > Danio aesculapii. Next base: position 39,830,690 of record NC_079441.1, on the reverse strand, counting down.
AAATATGTTATATTGGTACAAAAATGTACAGTTCACTAAATATTTTGGTTATTTACATTTTGCACAAATTTTATGTATCTGAACAATTATGGGCGACTAACATATTATGATTGTATCTATATAATTATATAAAACGACAAAAAGTCCCAAAAAAACAATAGCCTAAGATGTTTAGGCCGTCAACATAAACGTCCAGGAAATGTAGTTTCAACAATTTAAATTTTTATTGTTGCTCTTGCTTATTATTATTATTTTTATGTATTTATTTTACTTGTGGAGTGATAATGATAATGTGTTTGGTTGTCATATTAACGAAGAGAATGAGAAACAGATGAGAAACTGATTTGCTTTCAATAATACCAAAAAAAAAAAAGAAATTCTAAAGAAATGCAATATTAACGCTGAACTGGTGTAAAAATAGATTTTTTTTTGGTTTTGCCCTGTAAGCCTTTCTTCTTTGTTGATATTTCATTAGCATATTTTTTTTACAATAGAACAGGTCTCGTATTTAATATATACCAAATAGCATTTGTTAATGGATTTTGCAGTGATTTTGTAAATTAATTTAACTAAAACTGAATTGTAATATTTAAGAAAATGTCCACAGTAAACGCCAATAATGTAGCAAACTCGAGCATGAATGGTCATGTACACCAGTCCATTCAATTTATTTATTTATTTTACTTTTGGAAATATATAACATTTCAGTTACTGCTGTGCTGGTTGGTTGATATTTATGTGACAGTATTTCATGAGTAGCTTATATGCTTCAATTTTTGTTTAGGCAAATTATTCGGCCTGCTTACTATATGCTGTGAAAAAAAAATTGCGCCGAAATTTCATTTGATTTTCGCGTCAATTTAACTATTCAAGCTATTTAACGTCAATGCCTTCTCGATTTTTATACTAAAACATTCTTGAAAATATTTTGCAACTGTAGTCGGAGCTCTTTCCAACGAGTAAACCAGATTTTATTTTGTTTAGTTTCTTAGAGTGCTCTACCACCACGAGCCATAAACATTACAACGACGAATGGGTTAATTCCAAGTATGGTCGCCATATAACCTCACTCAATGCATTTCTATACCTAAAAAATGGACCTTTAACAAAAAAAATTCTTATATAGAGCAATGCGCGAATCCCTCATCAATATTCCGCTTCATCTCTGAGGTTTCCCGCATTAGCTATTAATGTAGCATTCACTGGACTACATAGCTTTAAAGAGAGAGGGAGAGGGAGAGAGAGATCCATAGGCTAGGCTACTGCTCACACCCAAGCGTGACGCAAAATAAATAAATAAATAAAAGCAAAGCCTACGTAAAACAGACTCATAAATTACAGCACTCACATCAGACTATGCATGAACACAAATGCATATTAAATTTAGCTTGATGCACAGTGTGTGCTTCGCGTTTTTAAACGACTTGTTGTTTCACTGGTACACGCAGGTCCCAGGTCTCGTAAACCAAAGAAGAAAGCCGCAAGTAAAGAAGACAAACGACCACGCACGGCCTTCACGGCGGAGCAGCTTCAGAGACTCAAGGCCGAGTTCCAGACCAACCGCTACCTGACCGAGCAGCGGCGGCAGAGTCTGGCGCAGGAACTGGGCCTCAACGAATCTCAGATTAAAATCTGGTTCCAAAACAAGCGGGCCAAAATCAAAAAGGCCAGCGGCGTCAAGAACGGTCTGGCAATACACCTGATGGCACAGGGACTGTACAACCACAGCACCACGTCAAAGGAGGACAAATCAGACAGTGACTGAGGCAGAGAGAGCGGGGAGGGGGAGGTGATGGGTGGGGTGGACCGGGTGGGGGGGGGCAAGGCTATATTTACAATGCAATAATTCAAAAGAATAAAGGGCCAGTTAATAAATATACCAGCATTACTGACGTTAAAATAGAGGCTATATCGAATTATGTCAAAGTACATTTATTGAATACAATTCTCTTATGAAATAATGGTCAAATTATTTCAAAAATAGGCTATAGGTGCCGTTGTTTGCACTTGGATAGAGTATCTATCTTTAGAAACAAGTGTTCCTATCGCTCTTCTTTGTCATGTTGTCACCAGAACCAAGCGCTATTAGCGCAATGGGCGTTTATATATATACATTTATAAGTTTATGTGAGAGAAAAAAAACATTGCGCGAAACCTTGCTTAAGTCCAAAGAGTCTTTTCTGCTGCATCCAGGCAACTGTGAGTACTATGGAATGCGTTAGACTTGTTTTATTTCCACGTTTTTCGTATTATTTGGTTTGATGTTTGATACGAAATGGACGCAGCAATCGTTCGGATCTCAGCAGGATTTTTTAACTAACAGAAAAAGGAAACTGAGAAGAATCACTGTCCTTTTTTATTGTAAATATGTTCACAGTATTAGCCTGGCTAATTTAAATGAGTGAAATGGAGGAGGAAATCACAATACTTCTTTAACAGTGCATTGTAGGTTATCTGGTTGAACTATATGTGAACTAGCCTAACATTTTTCGAAATAACATTGAATTAACCTTCATAGCCTGGCCAAAACACTTCTACTGGGTGCGCTAAATAAACAAATGTACCGCAGCGTCTTAAATCGCATACATAGTTTTATAAAAGAGCAATATAATCATCTTTTGTAGCAAAGTATGTTTTAACCATTTTAATGCTGCCTATAAACGTGTAGCACTGACAATGATTTCGCTTATGCGCACTCTTGACTGAAGCCAGGGTAAGCGCCTCAACACATCACACAGAAATATAAACAAATATATAAATATACAGCTATATAAACACAGACACACACACAACTATCGATTAAAAAATAAGCAAACCAGCTGTTTACTGTATGACAGATGTTAAAATACTGTTTTAATGTTGACTTCATATTTGTTATGTATTTATATAGATTATATTAAGGAGAAAAAAAAAAACTTTATCCAATGACCGGTGTTGCTTTTTATGTGAGAGTAGATTTCTAAGGTGTTTAAATTGCTTATTTATATTGCAATAACTTCTTTATGTGAATGAAGCGGTATTGGGGCCTTTGCATGAAAGCTGCAAATTGTCATATTAGGCATATTCACGCGTTTAGAAGAGTAAAAAAAAGGGATATGTTCGAGATTTAAGTTGCAGACTGTATCCATATACCAAATTGTGGATTTTTTTTACTTGTTGAATCTTTGTTTTACACCTGAAAAGAGTGTGTGACTATATAGCCACCAAACTTAACACACTTTGCCTTACAAGTTCAAGTGCGAACTTAATATCACAGAACTGTGCCGAATCAGAGAAACAGTATTAGTTCAATTGCATATGAGCATATCTATGAATATGGCCTTCTATCTGATATACGACCTAATGAATTTACTCATCAGCGAAGATCTATCTATAAAAGCTATGTTGAAAGCTAAAATGAAAAAAATGAGATAATACAATGCTATTTTTATTTTGTGTTTACAGGTACTGTTTGTTATATGTGTAAATAATTTGTATCACGTACCTACGTATTAATTGTGTAATTAACTGCCTCCTGAAATCTTGATAAGAATTAAATAAACAATATGAATAATAATAATAATAATTCTCAACAGTCTTTTAAATGCATTTATTTGTCGCGTCTATGTGATTTAATGCCTGTCTCACGCTCCTGCCCTATCTCGCTCTTTGGGTGAAAGAACGTGCCATGCTCTCATCAAATGGGAGCTGAGCCCAGCGGACATGACGTCACGGCGCTGGCACACAAAGCTTTACCAAATCAGGAGTGAGTCGCTGATGCACCCTCAGCAGTAAGACAGCGGAGAAGCACTGCAGTCATATCCATGAGCCCACATTAAAAGTAAAACACAAACGCATGGCCCTTAGAACTTTTTAATTTTTAATAGTCATTATTAGTGTTATCACAATCAATCATCATCATCATTATTATTATTATTAGTTGTAGTTGCCTAGTAGTAGTAGTAGAACTATGACGACGACAACAGCAATAATAATAATAATTTTTTATTTGTATTGTTTTTTTGGTTAAACCTCTGTATCAGCAACATTTTGTTGTGACCCTGTATTCTGTCTTATGACGACGATTGAAAATTGGCTATTGGGCTCTGGTCAACTTAGTGACTTTGTTCCATAAAACCTTTAAAAACGGTATCATATTAAAATTACAAACAGACTAAACATTACATCTGCATGCTTGCTCCCACTTTAAATGCTCCCACAACAAAATTAAGTTAATCAATAAAATGAAGTGACGAATGGGACGTTCGGGGAGACGGGGACATTAATCGAGTCGGTTCGGGATCCCCGTGATACGGAATTTCAGCTAGAAAAAGAACAAATAATATTGCTAAAAATAATTAGCAATAATAATAATTTATATTACGAAGACATTACCATTTATATTGGACTATTATTATTAGCTGTATTTAGACATGAAACCGAAAAAATAATCATTTCAGATAATGATCAGGCTACTTGTTTTAGACAACACGAACTTTATTAATTTCTGCAAAACAGCACTGGAAGAAACAATGCTTTTGATAAACGCAACAATTAACTAACAGTCATTGCTCACTAATGAGGGAAAACTGGTTTTGCATAAACTGTCATTTAAAGTGGACGCTAATATTTCACTATAATCTGCAATAAATTAATAACATAAAAATCTGAATTAATTTATACGGACCATAAAAGGCCACAAACGTTTACCCTCTACATAAAATAACATCTTAGTCACGTTTCAATTTTTTAAAAATGGTTTTGGATGGAAAACTTTACGCAAAATATAATAAAAAAATAGGCCTATATAAAACTTTCAGACTTAAAGCAAAAAAACAAACAAACAAACAAAAACACTAATAATAACCGAAAACAAAAGAAAATGTAAAAATAAATTAACAAAATAATATAACGCCCTAACGCAAGTTTTACACAATTCACTACAACTTTTGCAGGTCATCAAAAAAAATATTGTTGACACAAACTTTAAAACTTAATAAAAATTTGTAGACTACCTACTACAATTTTCTGCAAACTTATAAACAATACATTTAACATTTTATAGAGAAAAAACAGAAAATGAATATATATAATATATATATATATATATATATATATATATATATATATATATATATATATATATATATATATATATATATATATATATATATATAAATTCAGGACACTTCTATACAGTTTAAAGTGACATTTAAAGGTTTAACTAGGTTAAAGGCAGGATAGGGTAATTAGCCAAGTTATTGTATAACAATGGTTTGTTCTGTAGACTACTGAAAAAAATATAGCTTAAAAGGGCTAATAATATTGACCTTACAATGGTCCTTTGACCTTAAACTCATTTTACTCAAGCTGAAATAAAACAAATAAGACTTTCTCCAGAAGAAAAAATATTATCAGACATACTGTGAAAATGTCCTTGCTCTGTTAAACATTATATATATATATATATATATATATATATATATATATATATATATATATATATATATATATATATATATATATATATATATATATATATATATATAGATTTATTAGCCCCCGTTTATTTATTTAATTTTTCTCCTAATTTGCGTTCAACGGAGTGAAGATTTAACTTATTTCTAATAACTGATTTGTTTTATCTTTGTCATGATGACAGTACATAGCATTTGACTAGATATTTAAGACACTTCTATACAGCTTTTAGACTTCTATACAGTTACATTTAAAGGCTTAACTAGGTTAATTGGGTTAACTAGGGGGAATATGGTAATTAGACAAGTTATTGTATAATGATGGTTTGTTCTGTAGACTAATCGAAAAAATATATAGCCTTAAAGGGCTAATAATTTTGAGTGTAAAATCGTTTTTAAAAAATTGAAAGCTGCTTTTATTATAGCCGAAATAAAACAAATAAGACTTTCTCCAGAAGAAAAAATATTATCAGACATACTGTGAAAATTTCCTTGCTCTGTTAAACAATTTGGGAAATATTTAAAAAAGAAAAAAAATTTAAGGGGGCCTATATATGTAAAATAAAACAAAAACAAAACAAAGCATCTGGTCATAGTCTACCTGTCCTCTGGGGGGAGGTCATGGGGGCCACAGACAACTGGCATTTCCCATGCACTGACCTGCTCAACGACAATGCCTCATCTACATTTCTTTTCTAGCGCCACTTGTATGAGGAAGTGATGCCCAATGGTTGAGGAGAGAGGTTCCTCACTGGCTTTCTATAGAGCCAAAGTATGTGTGTTTGTGTGCAAAGTAATGAGAGAGACAGACAGAAAGAGAGACAGACAGAAAGAGAGAGAGAAAAACCCCAAATGAAGGTCAAAATCTCCTGTCATGGCTGCAGGTGGCTCATTTCCTCTGCAAGGAACAATCCTCAATCCTGCTCACACCCCCCATCTTGCTTTCTCCACCTTACACCCACATATAACTTTCTCTCCATCTCTCTGTATATTTCTCACACACACACACACAAATAATAACGCATAGTTTTTGTAAAAAGTTCTTCAAAGAACAACTTCTTCATAAACTTAATGACCCAAACAACTTTCTGCTATAAAGCACTTTTTGTGGAATAAAAAAGTTTAGCGGATGTAATAGTCTCTTTATGGAACCATTGACGTCAAAGACCCTTTATTTTCACAGTGCAATCTCTCAGAGGGTAGTTCAAGTGTGCATTAGGTGCAACTAAAATCTCGAGTTGTCACTGCAGACTTCTTGCATGTACCCTAATACATGATTATATTCATTTATGGCATCATAACCATTTCTACCGAACTCTACAACTACCAAACTCCTGATATCAGGGTTCACTTCAGTCGATTCAAGCAAACAATAGAATAGCCTGAGGTGGAGGGAAAGTATCAGAATACGGATGTCTACTCGTCTGCTTTCCATACAAAAGATCCCCCCTCCCCAAACTCCAAACACTCCCACTGTGCTTTTCTGCCCAGAGTCCTCCAAACGCTTCCTATGGACCGCTGAGGAATGCGCCTGAGAGGTTCGGAAACGTCATTAAAGGAGTGAGGGATGCAAACGGAGGACAAAGGGGATGACATCAGGCCGATTTCACACCAGGCCCTCGGATGGCCAGACCCAAGCCAGAGTCCTCACTACGCACGGCAGATCAAAAAGACTGCTGCACACACACAGACTGGTCCGGCAAAGCAGCAAAAGGGACAGTAAAGAATGCTAATCCGCAGGACAAATATATTTTAATCTTGTTACAACACAAATTAATGCTGCAGCTAGTTGATGGGAACGAGGATTTCTAATATGTTGTATACAGCTGCAAACAAACAACTTCAGTTCACAAAATACACTGACCATTTTAGACCACTGAAGTTACCTTGAACTGCTTCAAGGAACATCCCCTGACTAATATAATATCAGGTCCATCCTAACACAACAACATCTAAATCAACTCTTCTATAACACCTTGGAGTTTCGAGAATGGGAGACACACAAATACTCAAACACAGGGGTTGTTTTTTTGTCATTTAGGGGGAAAGCTCCACTGGTGGTGTCAGTGACCTCTACTGAAACCCCAGCAGGGCTCTGACATGCAAAGGAAATGAGTCTGAGTGAATGAGTGTGTGTCTGTCTATCTTCTGAGCACCTTGGTAACTCTTGATCTCTCATGTATGGAGCTCCGGCAATGGGCTCCTAAGAAGTCAACTCAGAGGACAAAAGGAAGCAGAGGCATTGAAAGTCCGCTCTCTTGCTTTTCTTTTTCGCTCCGTCTCTCTCTCTCATGTCTCTCACACACACATAACCACCACATGAGTTGCACTAATTTCGAAAAAGTTTAATGAGAAACTTTAATGAGCTTGTACGGTACAAGTGGCAGTCGTTGAAGGTAGTGAGTGGCACGTGGACTCGTTAACAACGGTTATGGTACGATTTGAAAAAGATGGTGAGCCTGAAGTTTGAAGTAACTTTATTGAGGCCATGAACTTTTTCGATGTGAACACACAGGTATTTTATTGATACACATTAAAAAACAGTTCAGAATAAATAATAAAGATTGTTCTCATGGATGCAGCCATTTTTTCAGAAGAATTTCTGATGTTCAAAGTTGATGGCATTATTTTTATTCATTTATTTTCTAATCAACAAGAATGCTGAAACGTGACAAAGACATTTAATGTTACAAATGACTAAGTGGTTTATTGTTATTATTAAATTCTACTAATTACATTTAAAAAGTATCACAGTTTCCACAAAAAAATATTAATCACAACAAGTGTTTTCAACATTGATTTAAAAAAATAAATAAAAGAAAGAAGGAAAAGTTTCATGAGCAGCAAATCAGCACATTTGATTGATTCCTGAGGTTCAAGTTGCACTGACAACTGGAGAAATTATGCTGAAAACTCAGCTTAGCCATCACAGGACTAAATGACATTAAGTATTTTATAACAGAAAACGGTTACTATAAATTACAACAATGAATCACACTTGGACTTTTTTTCACTGTATGGTTAAGTTATTAAATGCTTGGAATAAATACAAATTTTTTCCCAAAACATTAAATGTTTCACAAGCTTCAAACCTTCCTGAATGGAGGTGTATATCGAACCATGGGTAAGAAAGGAACAAACTGATGTTAATTTGGTTTAATGTTTTATTATAGTTGACTTTACCTAAAAAACAAGTTAGTAAACATGTTGACATAAATTAAGTAAATCAACTATGTGCATAATAAAAAAAATGAATGAAACGGAATAGTTCCAAGTTGCAATGGGTTTACTCACTTTTTTCAAAAGTAAAAAAACACAGCTTTTAAGGAAAAGGATATACTCACTTAAGTAAAGCAACTACAGTGCTTAGCATAATTGAGTACAGCCCATTTTGAAAATGAATATTTGTATCCATTTCTCAGTGAATATAAGCAATGTATTTTGGTGCATTTAAACAAAACAGATTTATTAACCAGATATATTTATTAAAAATATTTTAGTCACCAAACATATTCAGAAATTAAAAGATAAAACAATTAAAACCAAGCAACATATTACAAAATAAATTACAACCTACAAAATTTCATCTAAATTTTCAATGTTTTTGCTTCTCTTGATTTTTCCTCTTTTTTTAATTTGTATTTAATATTTTTCTATAACATATAAATTTGGGTGTACTAGTTTTTGGACTGTTATCGTAAGTTATTTTGTTAGATTAGCTTTAGATTTGTCTTAAGTTCTGACTAATCTAATGTATATGCACAAATATAATATTATATATATTATATAATATTGTATAGCTTCCTATTAAAAATATAAATTTAAAAGAGAGATTTGTGAGGGGTGTACTCATATATGCTGAGCACTGTAACTGCAATTTACAGTGTGGTGCTTTATAAAAAAAAAAAAAACTCACAAAAAAAGCGTTCACTGACTGACCCCGAATAAAACACACACACACACACACACACACACACACACACACACACACACACACACACACACACACGCACACACACACACACACACACACACACACGCACACACACACACACACACACACACAATAAATATAATCATTTAAATCAAAACACAACTCAAGCACACCACCATAATAATAATAATAATACAAAAAAATCTGCAGTAGACATGTCCACATTTTTGTGTTTCACCACACAAAAAGCATGTAAATCAGTCTAGTGAGGGTTCAAGAGTCCTCTTTACATTCAAAATGTGTCTTGAGAAGCACACCACTTTAAATTCTAATTAAAATAGCCACACATTACAACTAATTAACTGTCTACTGAAACTTGGCTAAATATGAGGGTAAATGCAAACAAAAGAGCACATTTGAAAATTGTATTGGCCAACTGAAAATATTTGATTGCAAAAGTTTACTTCTGTCATTACACAGGGAGATGTATCATTAACTAAATCTAATCTAAAGTAAATCAAAAGCTCACAAGAGGAGTCACTGTGGCACTTTGGAAACAAACTGAGCGGCTGACCTTTACAGAATGGTTACTGTCATCTTTTTAATACAGCACGGCGACTTTTGACCTTATACTGTACGACATTTGGAGACATAATTGGCCGTGACTCCCACTAACCATGAGCAGGACAAAATAACCATTTAAAACATCCTATTCAGTTTAAAGGTCTACAAATATTAAGCGAATGATGGGTGTATGCTAGCTTATTCCTGATAAGAAAAAAGCTTCAGAACATACCATTTTAAACATTAAATGAAACCTAAATGCATGTACTTTTCTTTCTTTTTTTTCTTTCTTTCTTTACTTTATACCTTATTTGCATTTGTAATGAATGCAAGTAAAATCAATTAGCTATTACCTAGACACTTGGTTGTTGTTTTATATTATTGTTGTTGTTTTACAACTATGGAAAAAGACCACTTGAAATTTCTTTGGATTTACTGGATTTATTAATATTCTATGCTAAATGACTGAAAACAATTCAAATGTTTAAAAATTTTGAAGTCATTATTTAGAGCATTTCTTTCAGACACAAAAACCGGCCAAAATCACAAATGTTTGCATTTGTTATGACTCAAAATCAGGTTAATTTTCCACCAAATAGTGTGTTCTTAACTTTTCTAAAAGGTAAAACATTGTATTGTGCTGTCTAAAAATGAATATAAGCATATCTGAAAACAAGGCACCGTTTTGTTTATTGAAACGTTGGAAGAAATGTTCTCAGTAGTATAGAATAAACCAAATGACGATTTATAATTATAATTGTACACTGTAAAAAATGCTGAGTTCCACATAATCCCTTCATGTTGTCCCAATGTAAATTAGGTTGATTATTAAGTTGATTGAACATAACAATTAAGTTGTCATTAAAAAAACTAAAGAATTGTGTCGTTTCAGCTCCTTTAAAATAAGTAGTTTGAACAAGCTGCAAAAATATATATTTTCTGACTGTACTTACAATTATAAATCCTTAATCCAGAGAAACAATTGGTTTCTCAACTGGTTTCTGTTTTTTCCATAGCTGTATTATTGATGTTTTACATAATTTGTATATTACACTCTCAAAAAAGATCTTTGAATTGAGCTAAAACACAATTCTTGAGATTTTTTGGGGAAAACCTGTTTATATTCAATCCACTTAATTTTTTCAATCTACATTTTTACAGTGTATAAAACTGTATTTCAAGAAAACAAACTTTTCTTAAACTTGTCTGGTTTCAGTAATTAGTCTTATAATATGTGGATCATTTGTACACTTACTAAAAGAATTCTAATTTACTGTCTCATTAACTTGTTGAACTGGTAATGTTGTAGTATTTAGGACTTGCTATTTGTTTTGCATTCGTTGACACAGTGGGAATATAGATTGGAGTGTAGTACTCTAAAACAGTGAAGGACAGTGTAATGCAGTTAAGAAATACAGTATATACATACAATTACATTATTATTACTACCTGTATCACACCTCTGCAGATGCACCATCTCTGTTCTTCTTCTTCACTATCCTGTAATAAACAGACAAATTCACAAAAAAGAACATCAGTGGGGCACAGAGCAAAATGCACGCGCACACACACACACACACACACACACACACACACACACACACACACACACACACACACACACACACACACACACACCATCTGAAAGTACAGAATTCACATACACAGTGTAATTTTAAGCCCGACATGCAATGATCTATTTATTTGAACTGCCAAGCTCTATTTTATCATCAGCTCAAGCTGGAAAATAGGGAGGGTCACATGTTTTGCACAGAATAACCTTGACATATCCTCCTAACCTGCTCTCATACACAAATACATTGAGAGAGAGTCAATATCAGAGAGGGCAGAGCCCCATTATAGTAGATTCAGAGAGAGTTACATTACGTCCTCTGCAAAACCAGCCCTGCCTCTCTCTCGGCTGTACTGGCAAACAAACTGGGTCATTGTTTAGACTCGTAACAACGATTTAATTAGACACTTCAGTGAGTTAAACTTGGCCATATCTTTCTACATTACTACACATTTAGAAACAGAACCATTATACAGCACATAACTTACACACAATCGCTTGAGCAGTTGGGGAATAATGACAGAGCAAAGCAGGAGGAAGATTCTGCAAACAATCAGCTGCCTTCAAATCAATTTATTATTATGGATTTCTGATTTTTAACAAAATCAAAGCCTTGGTCAAAACTACACTCTACACAAAAAAAGCTGGGCTGTTGAAAACAAATGTGTGTAAAAAAAAGACAAACCCAACCATAGGTTCTAAATATTTTCATATTTTGCCCAAATTTGGGTTAAAACTACCCAGCATTTTTCTGAATGTGTTTTCCAGATCCGCCATGTGAAAGTACAGCAGCGAATAAAACCCTGACTGCATCCATTCATCATGAATGACACACATACGACAGTTTTCATTAAAACACGGGTGACGTTTTGACTGCCATGAAATGCATTCAATAAAGCACCTCTTGTATGAGGATAAATACTTCTATTAAATCTGCATGGTTATGAACTGTGCAAGGATGCAGCTGGCTGAGGTAGAACATCTAGTTTGCTTTCTTTTTAACCATTTGGTGCGTTTCATTTTAGCCCACAAACCTGAGCACTTCTCAAAACAAGGGCGTGAGAAGAGCTGCCATACACAGCGCCAGTGTGAAAAGCTGCAAAGGACACAAGACTCCAGATCGTTTTACCTCAAAAGTGACAAAACATGGGAAAAGCGAGCGGGGAAGAAGGGTGGTGGAGGTGGTGGTGTTGTGGGGGATTGGGGAAATGGAGGGGCGGGTGGGGAATCTCACTGCAGCTGCCATTTTCTTGGCTCTGAGTGGCTGGTTAAAGGGCGGAGCAGGAGCAGCCACACAGAGCACGACCATAACAACCCCTGGCACCCGCCTTTACTGGTACAAACCACCTCTATACCAAGGCTGTTCCAGGGTCCGATTTATCTGACCATACTTGACAGAACACTCCACCATCACAGACTCCAGATCTGTGGAGGAAACTGCTGCATGACGGCAAAGCAGCAGAAGCAGTGCAGACAGGCAACCAACCAACCAACCACCCACCCACCTACCTACCCACCCGCCCGCCCGCACAGGAACAACAACAGCGGCACTTCCTGCGCTTTCAGTGTGCAAACTATGCCTTCAGCCATTCGTAATGAAAGGAAAAAACACAACATTCACACCAGCGTTTCAGAAAGATTTTGAAATTGCAAAATTCCGGTGACCAAATTTTTCCAGCTGTCATCAGGTTTCGTGTATCCAGCTCCCAAAAGGCGCAATCATCATATTTTACAAGAGACCTTGACTCAGCACATTATACTAAAGTAAGGAGAATTATAAGGTTTTACAATTGAGTTCCCTTCCACCTTATGTGTAACAAATAAACATTTTTTTACTGGTCACAACATTCATATCTGTGCCACACTGTTAACCCCTCATGAACAAATCAAGACAACATCATTTGAAGAAACAGATATTTATGAACTTTGAAAGCATTTCATTTGAGTTTACATAATACATAATCAAATTACAATCCTACCCAAATTTACATCAGAAAATTACTCATTTGAAACTTTCTGAGGCTGAAATTACACTGCATAAAACCAGCTAAACTATTTTTTTTAAAACTAGAAACATTTTAAGATTTGTAACTGCTCAAGAGTGAGAAAATTTTCATTTTTGCGTGAATTATTCCTTTAAATCATTTCTTTTATTGTTTGCTTCTGGTTAACAACAGCACAATCTCATCCTCATGCATTAAAGTAATCAGCAAAGAGATATCACTTTGTTAAGTGTGCACAGTCATTTTTAAAAAAGCAACATATATGATCTTCATAGTTTTCAACCAACCCAACACAGGCTAAAGCTAACACAGTCCTCTCACCTTTGTCGACCTAAACATAGCAACCCCATAATTTCAGATATAGAATTTTTATATTTTTAATTTCAACATGAAAGAGCATTATAGATCTCCACCAATTTTCATTTTGAAAAACATGAAATTCATTTGATTTTAACATCAGCTCTACCCTAACAATCAGAAGCAAAGCATGCTGGGAATCAGAAATCTGTGTTTAACTTGTTTGAGTTCTGCATAATATAATCAATTGTAGTGTTCGTAAAACTTTACTCCAAGAACAATGAAACAATACTTATAGAGCCGCATGTATCATACATCAAACCTGATCAACACTTGGCTTCAAAACCTGTTGTATATGATTTGATAAGGTAACAGGAAAAAACAAAGTGATAAACAGCCTGAAATGTTCTCTGTTGTCAAAATGTCAAGGGCAAAATAATTTTTTGTCATTAATATGAACTTGTTGCAAGCAAAAAAATTGCACAAACGCCTGATGTGTCAAATGTGATACAAAATAAATATGAAAAAAACAAAAAAAGGTTAGTTTGCTATGGTTTAATAAACATCTGTTTCAGAAAATAAGAAATTTCTGCCTATTTTTTCATATCTCAGGTCTAACAGGGTTAAGGCATCAACATTTTTACAGTCTATGAAACTAAATTATCTTTATTTACTGAACTAATTAACATACTAGGTATATCATTTGATTTCACATTTTGCATTCAACTCTTTGTTCATGACTTATGTAAAATGAGCTGAAACACAATTATTGAAGGGTTTTTTCAGACAACCTATTTGTTTTGTTTAATCAACCTAAATTTGTAAAAAAAAAAAAAAAAAAGGTTAACCCAACTCCATGTTGTCCCAACACAAATTGATCATGTGGAACCCAGCTTTTTTTTTTTAAGTGAACATAATGCATTTGCCATTCTAGTAAAGCCGTTTAAAACTTCATAAGAAAATTAAATACAGCTTGACTGATTTTACAAATAATACAAGCCGTACAGAAAAAAATAAAAACGTAGCATCATTAAACAAGTTCAGAAAATACTTACAGAAAATGTGACGTCTCACAATGTAGGGAACAGGATCGTTTTTCTGACTTTTGATGTAAACATATCAAGAAATGTACTAAAAACTATCCCATTTTAAAAGTTTCTTTCAAAGAATAAACACTAACTTAAAAGTAAAGAAAAAGAGAAACAAACTGAGACTACAGGCAAGTCATTAACCCTAATTATCTCCAAAAATAACGATAAATAATAGAGAGGCAGAGAGGGTGGTAACACTACATCAACAACATGAAAAAAGGTCACATTATCCATTTGTTAACAGCAGAGTCTAGACAGGTCAAGGTGCATTATGTCCCGTGTCTCAGTTTCTCCAGAGCCCTCACATGATTCTCTTTAGAAGGAGGGGTCAGCAGTGGCCAAGTGCAGGCTAATCAGGGCAGAGGCTACTGTGACCCCCAGTGTCTCCACTTGGCTAATCAAAGCCCCCAGCACTGGGTGTCAGGCTCCGGGCTGCAGAGGGCAACAGGGACAAAGATAATGGGCAAGGGAGGGGGGTGTTGTGTCCACTCGCCTTTGTCTCCATTCAGAGACAGAGACAAGCTTCCACTCAAATAGATGACATTAGGGCTGGGTTCTTTTACCAAGGATGCCCCTGATTTCGGAACGAATGTACAGACAGACAGACAGACAGACAGACACTTACATACAAACACACACACACATACACACAATACTGCATTCACACCCCTACACCATCTGGGGCCTTCACGTCCCAAAAGGGCTGAGGAGGGAAACCAGGGTTTAGCACACCTCCTCTTTCTCTCCCTCCCTCCTTCCTTCCTTCCTTCCATCTTCTCTTCTTCATTACTCGGGGCCTGTTTAAACAGACAGCCAGGACAGACACGGCAAACATACTGAAAAGCTCCTCAAAATCCTCATGCAAATCACAAGCCAATCTGTGTGGAGAGAGACAGAGGCATTTTGGGTTTGGCTGGAAATAATTAACTCTCTTTTTCTGTGCTATTTCCACCAGACACAGATGAGTCTGCAAGGCCTGTGCTGTGGAGGCTACTGTCCAACTCTTCCATGCGGAAATTAGTTTTAATAACTTACCATATAGAACAGGGGTGGGGGGAGATTATCATTATTTTTCTACCCTCGCAGAACTGAATCGCTCTGATGTAAAACAGTGTGCGGACTCGCATGTTTATACCTTACAATCTAAATCGCAATGTAAAAAAAAAAGCTTTTGCATTTAAAAGTCATGATGAAAAACACTTTTCACATCGAAAAAGCAATCATTAATTTGGTATAAATGGTAGAAAACAAAACTAGAGCAAGCTGTTTAGATATAAAAAGCTAGAATTTTTACAACAGTGTTTGAAAAAAATCTGCATTACACTTGTATTCATGTTGGTTCTGTGTAAACATCGTAAAATACAAATAATGTGTACCACTAAATTAAAAGCGGTCAGCTTCATCTTTCGCTAAATCAATAATAAAAAATGCCCGTATGTAAAACTACTAGATTGCCATCACTTATAAAAGTTAAAAAGTAGCTTTGGTTTTGTTCTGTTGTTCTTGTCAACATACATGTTTAATTTATTTCTATAGTACTTCTACAATGCAGAATTATTCAAAGCAGCTTAACATAGAAGTTCTAGTAAATTGAAACTGTGTCAGTCCAGTTTTCAGAGTTGAAGTTCAGTTTACTTCAGTTCAGTGTGATTTAATTTTCACTGCTGAAAGTCCAAACACTGAAGAGTAAATCCATAGATGCGCAGCTCCACAAGTCCCATAATAAAAAAGGTTCATGCTTTAAAGCAAAAAATTAATATTTTAATGATTGCAAACAAACATTAATACAAAAGGGCATTGCTGATGCGTCACTGTTGATTATTTTAAATAGCATTCACTTATAATATAATATAATATAATATAATATAATATATAATATTTGAAAAACTACAAAACTGTGCACTGACAATAATAAAATTATTTAGTTTGTGCTTGTCCGAACAACCTTACATATATAAACAGTATAAAAAAAAAAAATTCCAACGCACTACTGATATTTGCATGTGTTCTTACACTAAAATTGACTGTAAAGTACAGCTGATTGAAAGTTGCTGCCAATTTTTACCAACATGTCATAAGTCTGTCAAGTCAATTGCATTGCCTCTTTTGAAGTATAAAAAAACATTGCCGAGTTTGATGGACATCCACACAGCTGGGAGGCCAAAGACAGCATGCCTTTTTCTTACTGCATATTTGCCTGAAGCACCCAGTTAATGAAAGTCTGCGGCAGCATCTTTATTAAAACAGCCTGAGCTGAGACGAAACACTACTAGAGATGAGACAAGAAATTTAAAAAATAAAAAAAATTACACTTATCTATCTATCTATCTATCTATCTATCTATCTATCTATCTATCTATCTATCTATCTATCTATCTATCTAACAATGCTGAAGAATATAATGTGTATTTGAAACAGACGGTTCATGTTCAGTCTCTATATGCACATATTGTGAAATGAAACATTCATCATTTCATTTATGATTAACATGCTCCTATAAAAAGAAGCATTCTGATTGGCTAAAGAGAACTGCATCACTTCAGGGGTGGTGTCAAAACCTTCTCTTAGGTTTTGAAAGTTAAGTTCATAACATTATATAAATCACCAACAACAGGGGAGGCACAGAAGACAAAAAACTACAACACCACATCAGAGATTTCGTAATATGACATTTCTAAAATAAAATGATTGCCCTTTTACTATATACAATAAACAAACACATTTTACACAATTATTGATATGATTCATCACATTTAATAAATCCTTGTTCACTGATCTGTTTATCCTAGGTTTATCAGCATTACTGTAAATATATATTGGTAGAAAGCTGTGGTTTTGGTATTTTAATTTTATAAAAAGTGTACAGGCTTTTTTTCTTCTATAACACCATTTATTTTGTGCCAGTGGCATGTTAAGTAACAAACACACACACGCACACACACCTTACGCAAGTAATGTATATGTTCCAGTCATTAAACACTTCTTGCAATTATAAAGCAGATATGCAATGATTTCAATGCAGTCACAATTATATAAAAATGTTTGACATAACTTTGAAGCGAGGTATGTTTTCCTAATAGGGCATTGATGAATGCTAATATGTAGGACATTGCTTTATCAGCAGATAAGTGGCTAAATTTCAGTGGCACTGTGATGAAAACAATAGCTGTTGTGGGCAACGATCTAAATTATTGAGACATTAAATAAAGGACTGTCAAAAACTAATTTAGAAAATGTTGGAAAAATGGCATTTTTCATGTCTTTTTTGTCTCCTTTCCCTACAATTAAGAACAAGAAACTACTTTGCATTTTTCTTGACAGGATCATTTAGCCTACAACTGATTTTTTGGTTATCAATTAAAAATGTACTTACACTTCTCAGCAATTAGGATTTAAGATAAAATAAAAAATAATAAAAACATTTTTTTTAAATGGATGTGACATTTGCAGTAAAATCTCAAAACATACATTGACAGAGAAAGTATATGTTAACATTATATTAAAACGTCTCTTTATATTTTTCAAAACAACTAGCCACAGAGTTGTGGGAGCAGAAAAATATCAATCAGTAAACATTTTTTATATTCTAAATGAGGAAAATAAACATGCGTTATGGATGTGACAAAAAAGTTAGCAAGTTTACAGTATAAAACATACTTTGTAGAAATTCTGTGAATTAAATTGCACAACCCAAAAAAAAGATGCTAATCAAAAGGATAAGGGTTGGATCACTATAGAACATCTATCTATTTATCTATGTATCTATGTATCTATCTATCTATCTATATATATACACACACACACACACACACACACTACACAACACAAAAGCAGCTTCAGCTGGAACAGGCTGTTCTTCATGAACTTTCTGCACCAACAAAAGGCCAATTATGATGAGCACACAAAAAAATAACTGCATTAATAATCTATTTCAACTTAAGTTGATGGAAATGTAACTTTTAAATAAGTAATAACAGTAATGAGAATTTAGGGGGAAATAAGCTGAATAATGAATGAAAAGTAAAGCCTTTTTACAATGTTGCTTATGCAAAATGTTATTCGTTTTTCTTTTCCATTTAGTGAAACGTGACCACAAACATGTTTTTGTGAGACTCATTAGTATTATCATCAACACTAATTTAAAGTTAAACTTTATTGCATGTATATCCAAAAAATTATTCTCTTAAGTTCAGCAATTATTCACCTTTTCATTTGTACTCTTTTTGCTTTCACAAGTTCATTTCAAATGGTCGGGTAGTCGAACAAATAAATATTTAAAAGCATAAATATTCATATGTGGTCTCAATTAGTACAAGGTCAAAAGCAGCATTAACAAAAGAAATATGAGAATAAGTAAAACACTGTTTTAAAAATTATTGGTAAACCATTTCACGTCAAATGAAATAATTTACCAAAAGATTCTATTTTTACCTTAGCTTTTACTAGCAAAGTAGCAAAGTAGCACCTTTAGCAGAAATATCACCTCACAAAAAATTTCATCTTGACATCATCTGCTCACACTCATGACAAGGGTGTGTCCTGAAAAGAGGGTTCAGTTTGACTGGCCACCTGGTATCTGCACATTGACATTGTAAACTGTCAATGGTTTTCCATAAATTTCAGAAACAGAATCTGCTAACAAAACCAGATATAATATAACTTTCTTCAAATAGAAAGAGTGAAATGCTGTTTAAGTCTCTCTCTAATCTGTGAAATTACTACCTTTAGCTTTTAATTGTAACCAAGAAAATCCCATTATGCCTAATAATTTCATTTGCCTAATAATATCACAATTAAAATTTATATATTGCGAGTGTCACAATTCTCAAAAAATATATTATAATAAAAACATCTGAGCTCTATAACTGTACATTTGTTTTCTATCCTGATAAACATAATTAGATATTTTAAAGAATGTTAACTGTTGGTCATTTTTGATGGGATGTTGACAATAAGAATGTCTACCCATCTGCATTTACTGAGCATTCACATTTCTCTATTCACTTTACTGTATGGAAATGATCAAATTAAATTTTCTGCCAAATATCACATTCCTCAAAAGAAAACAAACAAACAAACAGTTTTGAACAACTTTTGGGGGTGAATTATCTCTTTAAAAGGCTTCTATATAAACCAGCAAATGTTAACTACCATGCAACATATATAGGTCAAAGTTGAAAAGCATCAAAATAATAAGTGTGTTATAGCTTTAAATTGAGCTTGTATTCCCCATAAATTAGAATCGTGCCCGGTTTATTCATTTTTTTCTAGGAAAAAGTAAAAGGTCTAAGATCACATTTTTACCAAATTCATATTTATAGAAGTAGAGAGAGAGAGAGTTTTAATTATATTACCATTTCAGCTTCTATGGCTATGTCATGGCAAAAAAATAAAAATAGATCAATTTTACCACGTTTTATAAATACCAATTTTCTATAATTATAAAAATATTTCAACAATTAAAAGTAATCAACAGCAATAAATAATATACAAGGTAAAATACATAAATAATAATGATATTTATAGAAGTAACCCACCAAAATGTCATTCAGTGTTTATATAGCAAAAAAAACTTGTCAGGCATATTTAGAACGAGAATCGTTTGATGACATATTAATGACTTATGTTTAGTGTCACAGTGAAGTCCCCAAATAATTTACTCTGCACTTACACTACTTATTCAAACCACCATTTCATTTGTCAGGAAGAATAAAATTATGTAATTACAATAACACTTTCCTCCTCACTATCTTTTATATACTTAGTTTAATTTGTACATAAATTTCACACTAATGATGACAGAGCATTATTTGACCAATGTTTTGACGTTGTATTTTAACTTATAAGTTTATTTTAACTTTAATTTATCTGAAATTCTCAGATTCAACAATTAAATGAGAAGTTACACAGTAAAAAAAATGCTGTGTAGTAAAAAATAAGCAGTTTAAACAAGCAACAAAAATCATTTGTTTAAGTGTAGATAAAATGGGTGTTGAATAAAATAAAATTTTTTCAATTCAATTCACCTTTATTTGTATAGCGCTTTTACAATGTAGATTGTGTCAAAGCAGCTTCACATAAAAGGTCATAGTAAATTGGAACAGTGTAGTTCAGTTTGTAGTGTTTAAGTTTAGAGTCCAAACACTGAAGAGCAAATCCAACAATGCGCAGCTCTACAGATCTTGAACCATGCAAGCCAGTGGCGACAGCAGAGAGGGAAAAAAAACTTCACTAATTGGCGAAAGTGAAAAAAAAAACCTTGAGAGAAACCAAACTCAGTTGAGCACGACCATGAAAATGAGTGTTGATTAAAATATATCTGTGTCATATCATGTCCAGCTCAGTTTACACACTTCCTGCTTGTCTACATAGTAGTGTAATGCAAGTTGTGTAAATTTGGTCACAATAGCGTTTATACAGAAGTATGCAGAAGGACTTTTAACTTTTCAGTAATCTGGGTCAAACGCTTTTGGTGAAACGTATGCTATTACAAATGGCGCGTTTAAGGTTTTCCTTAAAAATCAAAGATCTTTACTGCCTGAATGATATACAATATAATGTGGGTCTCAGAATGTACAAGAAGCACTGCATTAAATTAAAATTTTCCGCACCATGTCTATAAAATATGAACATTTATTTTACCCCAGTATTTTCAATAGAGTTTCTGCGCTAGCCGGTGGGTCCTGATGGGAGCATGCGTGTAAACGGCTTTTCATCTCATTTTACGCTTGAACAACTAAATGAATGCCAAAGTCTATTTAACTGATATTATTTTATTACATTACAACATTGATGCTGTAAAAGGAATTTTATAAAACTGAAAAAAAAAAAAAAAAGTCACATTAACCGTTCACCAGAAGTTTATCGGTATGGAAAGAAACACTTAGCTGTGCACATACCCTACTTTGATCAGCAGTATAACAAATGTTTTTAATTGCAACGAAATCCTGACTATGCCGTTTCTAACCAGGCACTATTAAAAAACCTAACTGAATCAGCGTTATATCAAAGTATGCATGCATTTTGTGTCTTAGGAAGGCCTACGTAGTAAAAAGCATCTACTCAAATTGTAAGAAAAGAATTTGGATTGCATGGGTTAAAGCAGACACTTGCATTTAATATTCCTATATAAAACAACTTTCGTAAACTTCATTTGAGGCAGACACCAAAACGGCCATCTTGCCTTTGACCCACATCTAAAATTCTAGCTCTCATTTGGGCTTAAGCCTGCTTCAAGTTATTTGTTACAAAACCAAACTTTTCCAGAGGAGACACAAACACCAGCACATGCTCATGAATACAGAGTAAGGTCAGCAGCAGTTTATTCCCAATGTGCCACGATGCACCAACATTAGCCAGACTCAAACTCTGGGCTTCATTCGGATGGCCTTGTTATAAGAGAAATGCTGTCAACTCTGAATACATTGCTGATTCACTCTCACCTGAACAACAGCAGCAGCAGCATAACACAACACAACACAGCATGACTAATCACCCAATATCTAACCCTCCTTCCAAAAGACATTCATGATAACATGTCCACAAAACATATCAGTCCACTTCCCTATTAAACGAGTGCATATATAAAAATGACAGACAGAGAGGCAGATGGAGAGAGAGGTCATCGCTAATGAGGGAAATGGGTGACCCTTGCAATTCGACAGTGATCCTATCGGCTTCCTCTGTGTTCCAGGGGTTAATCTCCTTTAGGAACTAATTGATAGGAGATAACATGATACCATTGCCAAGGGCCTGTTTGGCATAACCCCTGCACTCTCACACCTTGAGTGTCGGTGGCACATCAGACGTGAAATTGATATTTGGGATGTTTGCGTACTTAAGCGCCGCTCTTTCTTATCGAAGAGTTGCAGTGTTCACTTGGTGTTTGTGTCACAGTCTCTTTGCTAGGATTAACCACTTGGCCTTTAATCGCTGTGACCAGTTCATTTGGTTTTCAACCCATCAACACATGCTCTAGCAGACGAAATGTAGCCGCCGATGAACGCTTTGACTGGTTGACAGGCCCCAGCACCTGACAGAATAAAACTAGGGTCGAGGTTAAATCGGAGTATCACCTCTTGAGATCAACCGAAACTTCATTTGGGAAAACATACGTCCGTAGCTGAAGACGTGGAGAGAGCAAATTAAAATGCTTTGCCATTAAATGCTCTTCATCTGCTTTAATATGTAGCTAAATTTGATGTCTACGCAGTTAAAGAGCAGTAAGGTTGGACTTATCAGTTATTTAATGTCAAAAATTGGCACTCGCTGGCTTCATTTAGACTAATTAAAAGACCATTAAATGATTAGCAGCTGTGGAAAAGTAAAAATGGGAGAGTGCGAGTCAGAGAAAGAGAGAGATGATGTTTCATTAAAATACTGTGCCTTTAGGGATGATGGGATAAACAAACCTTCTTTCTACCATCTCCTTCTAAACTTAATAAATCATTCAGACAGCTAAGGAAACATGCATATAACAATAAAAAATAAATAAAAAGTGAAACATAACAAATAGCATCATGCATATAAATGCTTGCAATGAGAAAAGGAAGCAAAATGCATTTGAATATGATTGTTTTTGAGTGTCACAAAAGCTTGAATAATGATACTTAATGCTAAGCCGCTGAATCATAGGCTGATCGAATGATCCAAACAAAATGGAAAAAGATTTTAAAATGCACTCAGGGTGAACAATGTGTACTTTAATGTGCTTGCAAATAGAAGCAGCAACACTGAAAAGCCATTAAACAGGAATAAAAGTATACAAGGACACAGGATTTTATTAGAAATCTAGATGAGTCAGTAAAACTTAAGGACTCTCCAGGAGTTTATAAATCAAACAAACTACATTTAGCGATGACTGGCATTTCAACTGGCACAGCCTAGATTCAGCAATGCTTGAGAAGTTACTGTCCAGCTCAGATAATTAATTATGAATGGACTGATACGATGGCATGAAGTAGAAGACTTTTCTGCAAAACAGTCACAAACAACCAGTGATAGTTAGATTCTGCATTTAAACGGCATTTTAAAAAAATTATTGTATATTTTCCGTATAAAAGTAAGAACACTGAAAAATCTGAAAACAGAAATATCTAAATATTTATGCAAAAAGTTCTAAAAAGAACAATGGGAGATATAAATATAAATAAATAACACGAAATTACAAGTACAAATCTGTTCCGAAAGATCCTACTTTTCACTGCAGCGGTATATAACATTTTAGCCTAATCACTGATATGTCTGGATTAACCTGCATTTTTTATATTGCTGTATCAACATTTTAGAACCTCTGCAACATTTAAACAGTCACTCTTTTTTTCCTACACTGTCCTCGTGTACAGCACCAAAATGACTATTAAGTGTTATATAATTGCTGCACAATATTACATAAGGTGTTTATTACAACTGTCGGTACTTTTCAAAAGTTTATACATGTTAAACTTTCCTTACACATTACTAGCACACAATATAGAAAAATGCTAAGGCAAATGTGACAATAAATATCATTTCTTTTACTGATATTTTTAACATGTAAATTCTGTTGCATACTGCTACTCCCGTAAATTGAAAAAAATCTAACCACGCCAATAATTACGAAAATTCTCCTTATAAGCCCTGCATTTCAAAAAGTTTGCAAGATTACATAGTCAAAATCTCACTCAAGAGCCTGAATTTTCCAGAACATTGTGTGCTGAAGCACAAGGCCACAAACATGCGCCACAAATGCACCCACACACACACACTTGTCAATGGCACCATGTGGTTTCAAACACACGCCAAACCAGTCTCACTCATATCATAACTTTATCACGTGAAAGCATCAAATACTTTCATCAATATTAAAAACAAACTCACAATTACATTAATTATAATAATAAAAATAACCCTACCAACATGAATAATTTAACCTACACCAATGAAACGCTTTTAAATTGACATTATGAATACAAGATGATTTATAAGCTATTTAAAATAAAGTACTGTTATATTATTGTATTTACACAAAACGACTAAATATTTTAAACGGACACTTCATTTTCATAACCTTTTTAGCTAAATGTATTTACCTGCATTTAATACAATAAACATCTATAACAAAGTGTGCAAATATTTTCATTTGTGATATTTACACCAGAAAGACCGGCATAAAAAGGGGTCATCTTTAAAGATATTAACCAACGATAGAGTTAAAATCATTAAAATATATTCAAAAAGAATGAACGGAAATAACGTAATTAAATTAAAGGGCACAATAAAACTAATAAACTTGGATCGTTGCTGAATTTTCCTTAAGTAATGTGTCATGTTATATTCGCTTAATGTAATACTATCTCTCCAATGTACAACTTGTGGGTTAAAAAAATCCAAGCATAGCATAGTTTTATAAACTGCCTGAGTAATATAAAATAAAGACAATGACATTTCACAGCGGATTAGAGCACATCATCATTTACCAGTCAAATCCTGAAGGCCTAAAGGCAGCGTTTGATTTAGACATTATGCCGTTTCTGTTTTAAAACTAATTAGGAATAACACTTTCAGAAAAACAGATAAATCTGAAAAACGATACGTGTGCATGGCCATCAAAAATAGGAGTAAATAAGAAAAACCAAAATCACAGCAATGAGGAAGGTCAAAAATAGTGACAAAAAGCACATTTGCTTTATGGTAAACTATGTACCCAAAGCGTGATTCATCTAATTTATCATCTCACAAAAACAACATACGCGATCGAAGGAAATATTGAGTAAATGTATCGCATTCGCTAAAGAAACAAACAGCGGACAACAAAAACGTAGCTACATATTGCAGACGATGCCTCGAGTCTGATTCACGCTGCAAAATCTGGCAGTGTGGCAAAGGGTATCCATCTTCCTCTGCAAAACTCCTCCCTAAAATGGAGGCAGCTGTCCTAATACATCCAATGTCTCGCTCCAGCACTTGGGTAAAGCTTTGAGAAGAGTCAGACGTTACGCTGCCATCAGCATGAGGACATGAGTAAAAGGAAGAAAGCAAGTAAGCCAGGACAGCCACCAAAAAGAGAGAGGCTCTATGTTTTGGCTGCCTGCCAGTGATCCCTTTAAAATGCCATTGTGGCTTTGATATTGAATATATGCAAGCAATGCAGGGGAGTGAGAACCTTGTTCTTTCACACACCAAATCCATAAGAGCTACAGGGAGAGACCTGGGGGGCGCTGTTGGACATTACAACAAAAAATGGCTGCCCTTTTCATTATTACTCCTCTCCAAAAAATATTTGGCCATACTTACACACTCAGAAAATATCACTTTCCTAAAGAGTCTTCCTGTAACCTTCACAAATCTACGGCAGACATTTTACTTCCATGTTAATTTATCTGTCGTAATTATACAATCAACTGTATTCAATGAAGAAATCAGTTAGAACGTCATATGAGAGGAGAGTACTGGAAATGATTGGTCTCCCAAGCTGAAAGTGCGATTACTCAGCACCATTTCAAACGTCACATCTGACAAAGAAAAACAGAGTGTGGATTCAGTTAGCATTAGCCTCTCTGATGCACACTCATCAGCCTGCAGGCTTTTATAATCGCTACTTCGCGCATCTCTCTGCATTCCAGCCGTTCCACCTCCCTTTCCATGACATGCCCAAATGTGCACAGAGAACAGGGTGGGAAATGCTCTTTGAAACCTACCATCAGCACGGCAGCACAACACTGGCATCACCTTTAAGGGTAGCTGACTTGGTGACAACTCCGAGGTCATCGGAAGGTACAAGAATGATAATCCTGCCTAAAGAAAACCCAAACACAAAGAATTAGAGTGAATATAAGAATAAAATATGCACATTTCAAAACCCTAGCAGTGCTAATGAGTTGTGGTGCAAAATAAAAACCTTATTAGACTTAATACACTGAGGTTATTTTTTTACATAAATTACTAAAATATTTTTAAAATTGTAACAATTTTATCATTTATCATGCAATTAAATTGTTGTGCAATACTAACTAAAATAAAAATACTACAAGTGTAAGATCATAATTCCAGTAACAGGTTGCACATTTTCAAATACCAAACATTTTTACAACCAAACGCTAAACGGGCGTGTGAGCTAAAGCAACATGCATGAATGCTAACACACAGGCACATAAGGTCTGAGCAGTTGAAACATGACATGGTTGGACACTGATAGGCCTGTAAGGTGAACTGATATACAGAAGTGTGCAGCGGTGCATTTATAATACCATCAAACATTACAGTAATGAAAACCTCATGTCAAGTACGCAAACAAAACGAACATCTTCTGCATGCACTGAGCTGCTCAAATTGGCCGAAAATATCTGTCCATCAGTTCGTGCTGTAGGCAACAAAAATACTTTTCTTTTAGCCAACAGATTTCATAAAGCGTCTCATGAAGAGCCACACCTATTCGGAAATGACCATGTGCCCCAAAACTCGTACTATCTTGTAAAAAGAACTAAAAAGTACTATCTTGAAAAAGTAAAAACAGCTTGCAGATATACATAATTATGCAATATAAATGTGCAAGTTTATTTGAGCTACTGAATTATTACTAATCAAATAACAAGCCTCGATTTTATTTAACTTTTTATTTATTATTTTAAAAATTTGAATAAATAATAATTATTCATTTATTATTATTTATTAACTAGATTTTCACCTGAACACTGCAAAATTTAAATAAATGTGCATATAGATGATTTGAGCAAATTCAACCTCATGTTTCAAATGTTTTTAATAGCTGATGTTTAGTTAACGTTGCATTATAACTAAACATTTGTCTTAGCAGAGCTCTTGCTTTTCTGATAATGGTTGACATAATATGAGTTATTGCTAAATCATATTCTGAATATTTAAAACATATCGTCATGCGTCACAAAAAGCACATTTTATTTAAATCTTTAGGTTCAAAAACATAACTTTTCAAACTTAGAGGCCATCGATGACAATAAAATAAAATATAATTTCTCACTATAACCTTGTGTGACCTTCATAGACGATGGATTTTATTTTTTATTGTGCATTAATTTATTAGAATTACAAATTAGGAAAATTACTTTTTTTTTTTTGAATATACACTTCCATCAATCATTTTAACTGCAGAGTAAGATACCATCCTGTGAGTGCAGGGTTCCATTTTCTCTTGCCGAGACATTTTACACTGACTCAAAATCTAATATAAAGGAGGGACCACTATATCTACCAATCTATAGGCTTGTGCCTCCCATGAAGTAGCCATCTTGTTTTGCATATGACTGAAAAGCTGAGACCTATGACTGTTCATTTGATAACAATATCAAAGAGAGATGTCTCTGTCTGCTTTAAAACTATGAATGCATGAGCATGCAAAGCCACATGGCCAACATACTCGATGTGCCCTTTTAATACTGACCAATTTGAACATGAAATAGGTCAAAAAAGGACAATTTGGAATAATTTAAAACGGAAAAAAACTATTCTAACAGTTGGAAAAAGTTTTCCAACTGTTAAATAAATGTGAAGCAGAAGACGACAAATCCACAAGAATGCATGGTAGCCTGACTACATCTGAAATGTTTTGGTCAGCAGAATTCACTGCATTGATTCACGATTCTGATCGAAGCACAACAAAATGCCAGAACTGGTTGGAAACTTTTAAATACAGCAAGAAATTTATATTTTTTTTAAATAAAAAATGTAATTGTTTATGCATTTTTTAACATTTAATCATCGTAGTCCTACATACATGATAAATTAGGAATAGGAACAGGTATTACTCAAGAGAGTCTTCCTCAGCATTTTCTGAAGTGAGCTGCTGTTAAGAAACAAATCCTAAATATATAAATAAATTAAATATATATTAAAAAAACTACTGAATATTTTCACTATTATTTGCTGATTAAAACTGTGACTTTGTATTTTAGGGCATGTTGGCACTACAGAATATGGGGTACTTCATGACCATTAAAATGCTTGTAACTGACTCTTCAGCCAAATTTAAATAAAACAATTAAGAAACACTTCATGATTAAATGCAAACATGACTACATGAACGTACAAAAATGTTCCAAATCAGACATTTTAAATATTCATCTGTAAAAAGTTTTCAAAATGTAATAACATGCCCCAAGATAAATGAAGCAACTTTCCCTAATCTCACATTTGTAAAACAACCTATAAACGAAAACATTTTTTTCACTGAGAAGAATAAATAAAACTAATTTCCTGCTGAAAAATCTTTTTTGGGTAATTATTTTTCCTTTATGTAATAGTTGATTTAGCTCAATTTGCAGGATTCGATCAGTTTTTTTAGCCAATCTTTCAAAAGGTTGCTATGCTGGGATTGTACAATAATTAAACTGACTATAAAACAAGAGTTTTAAAATGAGTTTGAAATCAGGATAAACTTCTGAAGAGAAAACACAGTGTAACAACTCTTGCTCCAACTCGCTTCGGTTTTCCCTATGCTTACTATGGATTGAAAACGTAAACTTCTTGTAGGCTATGTTAAAAAATTTAATTATGAACTGAATGAGATTTTAATTTAAACAGTGTAGAATTAATTTACTACTTATGGGGAATGAACCACTCAGTTTGGACGATACCATCCGAGCGCAAACCAGAAATAATACCAGTTGCGAGCTGTGAAGACAAGTATAATTACAAACACGGTGTAAGGAGCTTTTGGCGTTTAATATTTTGGCAGTAGTTTTGGCAAATACCTTTGAAGTTTTCAGCCTTTAGATCAACCAGCTCCTTACCTTAAACCTCTATTTTGCGCTATAACACAGACTGAACGCCAAACCATAAAGAAATACAACGCGGACATCGACCGCAAGAGGAAGTGTCACGCTAAGAAGAAAAAAAAACTGGCCTTAAATTGCGGATAAACAACAGGCGACTTGGCGCATGGCTACAAGCCGTTTCTTTACCGTGTTGAAAACAGTCCAGACAGGCTGAAATTCACACTGCAGCAGCAGCACAGTGTTTTGGCATCACGAGTTCATGGGGTTAATGAGAAACCGCGCTCACGTGAGCACAGGTGCGTCATCTGTCTGAAGAGACGATCGAGATAAACTCTTTCTTCATCCCGCCGAACGACATGCGCTAACATGTAATCACATTAAAATGACCACCCTGTAGCCGACCAGCGGTTTACATGCGCCGTCTTGTTTGCTAGGAATTAGCATCATCGCACACAGTTATAAGGTCATATATTCATGAACAACACAATCACCATAACAACGGCAGACTGCATTAGACAAAAAGATTTGCGCCCCGCCACGATCGTCTTACCTGTGAATTAATGAACTGTCTGTCTGTCTGGTGAAAAACATGGACTGAAACTTTGAGATGCGCTACAATAGAATCTCATTTTCACGCTACGAAAATGCCTACAGTGTTGGACGCCTGCAAAATTCCGCTCTGTCTCCCTTTGTTTTGCTACTGACTATGAGCGAGACTCTGGAAAAACTCCATCACCATTTTTATCAGTTTCAGACAGACTCCAGACACTCTCTGGCCACTTACGTGTCGTGCACTGTCTGCGCAGCGCGTTCACGAGCGTCGGCGCGCCACAGACTGACAAGCGCCAGACCAATGGCGTCCCGAATTTCAGCATGATATCCAATAACAACAGCCCCAAAAATGATAACCTCCGAATGACTCCCCGGGTGGATGCAGAGAGAAAATAATCTTTAGGAAACAATCGCAGTCAAAGAAATATGATTGGAGGTGGGGGATGAATTAGGTTTATCTCTCAGCCATTGCGCTGTATGTTATCTGAATCCCAGTCGAGTGAAAAAAGTGCATGATAATAATTCGCTAGCTTCTCTGTACGCGACCATAGCTTTAAACAACACTTAGCCTAAATCTACATAAAATAAAGGCACAGTTTTCAATAAAACGATGTATTTACAGTTGAAGCCAATTAGTCCCCTTTGAATTTTTTTTCTTTTTTAAGTATTTCCCAAATGATGTTTAACAGAGCAAATTTTCTCAGTATGTCTGATCATATTTTTCTTCTGGAGAAAGTCTTATTTGTTTTATTTCAGCTAGAATAAAAGTAGTTTTAATAAAAAAAAAATAATAATTTTAAGGTAAAAATTAATAGCCCCTTTAAGCTATATTTTTTCGATAGTCTACTGAACAAACCATCGTTACACAATAACTTGCCTAATTACCCTAACCTGCCTAGTCTTAACCTGATTAAGGCTTTAAATGTCACTTGCTGTATAGAAGTGTCTTGAAAAATATCTAGTCAAATATTATTTACTGTCATCATGGCAAAGATGAAATAAATCAGTTATTAGAAATTAGTTTTTAAAACTATTATGTTTAGAAATGTGTTAAAAAAATCTTCTCACCGTTAAACAGAAATTAGGGGAAAAGAGAGAAAAAACGGGGGCTAATAATTCTGACTTCAACTGTAAATATAATGGATTTTTTTTAGAGTGAAGATAAAACCAAAATAGAGCAATTTAAATAGCTTCACATAATGTTTCTGTCTGAACCTGATATAAATCTGATAAAACCAGAGACAGATAGATAGATAGATAGATAGATAGATAGATAGATAGATAGATAGATAGATAGATAGATAGATAGATAGATAGATAGATAGATGGATGGATGGATGGATGGATGGATGGATGGATGGATGGATGGATGGATGGATGGATGGATGGATGGATGGATGGATGGATAGATAGATAGAACCCACTGATTGTGTTTTTATTAAATACTTTTGTTAGTAATTTCATAATTTCATGAAAAGCTAATGTATCCTTCAAAAATGACTGCATTATTCTTCATTATTCTGTATATTTTCTTCCCACCCTATATCATATGACAATCCTTTATTTGGCATAGTGTTTGATAGGAAATATCTCCCTCTTAACATTACTTCAGATTAACAAATTTAGATGTAAATCTAGCATGCACAATTTTTAAGCAATAACCAATGTTTTAAATGTTTAATTTAATTTAATTCATTTTCTGTTATTGAATAAAAAAACATTTTTTTAAACTTTAAAATATTACTGTAAATATTACAAAAAGGTAACATGGCCCCTGGTTGCCACCACCTGTGTTGAGAAGTCCTGTCTTCGATAAACAAATACACAATGGACAAATTAGATTGCATTAAAATTTATTTTTTACAAAAGTGTTATTAATATAAGGTATTAAAAAATTTAATTGTGTACATTGTTATTTAAAATATTTAGTCGAATAATTGAATAACTGAAGACAGACAGAGCAGAATGCCAGTGCAGATGTAGGTTTATTCATATCGGGGTTATTAATATTAACATATTTCTTTGCCCTAATATAATTGAAGGTACATCATAATAGCAACACTAATGCAAATTTAACGATGTTACTCAATTAACCTCAGAACAATGGCGAATATGTTTGGATTATATGTCTTCATAAAAATATTAAATCACAACTTTACAAGTAAAATTAATGACACTAGCAACAACATGCCACTTTGAGAGAACAGATACAGATCTCTGTTATAGAGACACTCAATTATGACTATTTGGACTATTAGCACAAACATGAGTCTGTTACAGACACGTTTCTTTATTAGGAATTAAGTTGAACAATAAAACTATGTGGTGAAAATTAATTGCATTAATTCTGAAATAATTTTCCATGGAACACGATTTCTTTCATGAAATTTCACCTAAATATTTTCATCTAAGGTGTTCATTTGAGCACTTACAAAAATTTGACTTTACAGAAATAGTGTAGGCTAGTAACCGGGTTTTGTTGTTGTTGTTATTGTATTGATAGCCTACATTATTAATCATAATTTTTTAATATGTTCATTTATTTGCAAAAACATGGTTAATTTTCATTAACGATGTGTTGTGCAATATTTACACTGACCTAGGACCTTAAAATGATGTTAATGAAAAGGTAACAAAATTACATAATAACAATAATAATAATAACAACAACAACAACAACAATAATAACAACAACAACAACAACAACAATAATAATAATAATAATAATAATAATAATAATAATAATAATAATAATAATAATAATAATAATTCAATCATTCATTTTCTTTACGGCTTAGACCCTTTATTATTCAGGGGTCACCCACAGCGGAATGAACTGCCAACTTATCCAGCATATGCCTTATGCAGTGGATGCCCTTCTAGCTGCAACCCAATACTGAGAATTAACAATAACAATAATAATAATAATAATAATAATAATAATGATAGATAGATAGATAGATAGATAGATAGATAGATAGATAGATAGATAGATAGATAGATAGATAGATAGATAGATAGATAGATAGATAGATAGATAGATAGATAGATAGATAGATAATATATTGCCTCAATTTTTACTGTTACTGTTACGTGACACCAAAAACATGCAATCTAAATACAGAATAATCAACGAGCCGAGCACTGAGGAAGATTTACCCTACATAACGGACACTCAAAAATTTGCCTATTTTATGACGCATTTATTTTTATGCAAGTAAATAGCACTGTGCAAACACAATTGTACGTATCGGCTTTAAATTGGAACCTTAAAACCAAAGTTATATAACGTAAGTTATATTCTGTTCTTCACGTCACTGGAATGCACTGTAAGTAAAACAAATACCCGGGCTGGTTTCTTTTGTAGGCGCAGCCAGTCTTGCAATTTCATACCCATGATGCAATACGTCTCAGCCGCCATGTTTGCTGTGCAGTGTGCAGATGTTTTCAGAGCTCAGACTGAAGAGGTTTACGCTAAGCTAACGGCCTGAAGCTCTGCACTTAAACCAGTTTCAATGCACTCATCGACGTTATAGAGATACCAGAGTCTCCAAGATAACATACAGTCTTGGGTTATGGCGACCAATGTCGGGGGTATGAAGTGTATCGTAATATTTATTTACAATTACTTTAGCTCAATGCTAGCGCTAAAGACTTAGCTGCTTTTGTTTCACAATTTGCTGCGCTTCTTAATTGTGCAGCGGGTTTACAGATTGAATGCTGTTCACCTTTATACCACGACTGGTTTTTTGACTGATTATTGTTGTTATGGTATGTCGTGTTAATGATCGTGCTTGAATAGACTTGCATTTGCTTGTTTATACTTACCCGTGATTGCTAACTAACTAACGTTAGCTGAAATTTTGTAATGAATGGGTTATCTGCGTTCGTATGTGAAGCCCCAACGGATGTTTTTTATATTGAAGGTGATTTATTTGGTGGATGACGAAATGTCGTGTGTAGTAAAATGAGGTTGGGTCTGTGTTGGTTATGTAAGCATCTGTCTCGACACAGAGCAACACTTGTTTTAACCAGACGAGAGGTATACATTTTGTGATAATCGCGTTTATAACAGCTGCACTATTTATTACTGTGTAATAGCTTATATATATATAAAGTGTTTGTGCTGTACAACATTTTTCCCTAATCGATGGGCTATTCATTGAATTATTTTATTCCTACATTATATGATATATTATTGAGAGGTTGATTAGATTTACAGTACGTTATAAACGCTGTTTTCTTGTTGTTTTCTTGTTCTGTATCTTATATTATTTAGACGCGCATGGAATATGCGTCAGTTATTCTATTAGCATGATAATGCTGCATAGTTATGCTCTAATCATAATTGGATGAAGGCTTGTTGTGGAGCTTAGAATGTAAACAAAAACTGACTTGATACGGTTTTGAAGTGGCTTCTTCTCTGGTTGCATTTTGAAATGTTTCTTGTGGAGTTTAAAGCTGATTATGTGATTTAAAAGTTGCTGCTTTATATGGTTAATTCACTTTTTACCACAAAATAAAATCTTGTTCTTCTGTATGACACAAACAATTAGGGCTGGGCGATTTGGCCTAAAATCCAAATCTCGATTAATTGAATATTTTAACTCAATTAAGATTAATGAAGGATTATTTAATTATGTTTTGCCCTCATAGTTCACTGACAGGTTTTGTGCAGTAAATATGCTCACATATTACAGGTGATTTTTACTAGATTTCTATTACTAGATTTTTGAATGATGGGGCATTACTTGATTTTAAAATAATTGGAGGAAACACAATATATACTACCTATGATTATTTACTGAACATCAACGTTGAACAACTGAAATTAAAGCACACATTGCCTAAAACCAACAGTCACCTTTTCATTATAAAAAAGTGAAAATAAATAGCTTGCACTTTTAGAAACAAAATAAATTATTTTCAAAGTTTTTCATATTAAAAGTAGAAAATAAGCACTATCTCTTCTAAAAAAATAACTCTTGCATATCCTGTAAATAATATTTTAAGCAGTTTATTTCTTGCATCGTCTGTAAACAAATATTTTAATGTAAATAATAACTTTTATTGTAACAAAAAACATGCCATCTCAAGGGATCTCTGGAGCAGCTTCCAATCACCGTCAATGTAGTGCAAACGTGTGATGTGTAGTTACATTTTTTTTTGAGAGGTGCTCAGTTATGTGACCGCGCAAAGGCTGCACCGGACCATACCCACATACCTATACCTTTACCCATACCCAAGTGTTCGATGCAGAAGTATAAATCAGCCTTAACAGAGCGGGGTCACATGACTCCACACATGGTATGGAAAATAATTTTTTTAAATTGACCTGGAATAATTAGATTGATTATAGGTTCTAAATGTCGATTTTGATTACTTTTCGATTAATCGCCCAGCCCTACAAACAATATATCAAGAAATTTTTCAGTGGTTTAATCTATGTAATGGAAGAAGGCACCAAAGCTCATTCAAACAATCAAGGTTTATAATGACCTTAGAAGTTATCACGGATGATAGTTTAATTGTTTTAATGAACTCTCTCTGTAAAAATAGGCTATTATGAGTCCCAAGTGTCACAATATGTTTAATGTGTGAGGCCTGAACATGTACTTTGTAATCATTCATAACATAATCATCCTCCTGTTTGTACATAGATGATGAGTTTGATGAGTATGATAAGCCTGGTGCTGAAAGGTCAAGAAGACGGAGAGGAGAAGATGACGATGACTTGGAGAGGTAGGTCCTCATTGATGTCATTTTCCTGGCTCTGTTTTGCTCTGTGCATTCGATGTCTCTTTTACACGGTGAAAATGATGTTATCAGGTTTTTGGAAACCCCTATACCTTTCATAGATCCCAGCAACATTAATATGTACATTTTTGGTTGCTGTGGAGTGTGTTCCTTACATAGAAAATGTGGCTTGCTTTGCCCTGCAGTGAGAGTATCTTGCATTTCATGAAGATTTTATTGTAAAAGTGTGTATATTGTAATCAATTGACAGTGATTTCGAGGAAGGAGACTTGCTTGAAGAAGATTGGCTGTCATCAAAAAAGGTAAAGTAAATGTTTTAACTTCATGACCCTTCATCATAATCATTTTTAAATTGTTGTGGATTTGTTTTTAGAAAAAAATACCCTTTGGTCTTTAAATTTCTTACTTGTAAATGTGAGTAAGCATCCGTATTAAACTAAAGGGAATACAGAAATAATTTCCAGCAGCTGTACAGCATGTTTAACTTAATAAACATTTTAAATCTGACCAAAATTCAAGTGTATTAAGCAGAGATTATGTTTCATGAAACATTTAAATAGATTTATATGTTACATTTACTTTTTTGTCCCCACTCAGAACCCCTCAGAGCTGTCAGATGAGGAACTAAACGATGATCTCTTACAAAGTGATGAAGAGGACCAAAATATAAGGTACCTGCTAAAATACACTTGAGTAAAATCATAGTCATATCTTAGATATTTCCTGACTGAAAGTAAAATCATACTTGAATAAGATATTTCACATGGATTGTCCACACTAATCAAATCAGATGTGTCTGTCAAAGCAGCCAATGCATATAGGCCAGTTATGTCTTTACAGTGATATAGTAGCAGTGTAACAGTAACACTTTGAAGACTGATGCATGAAAATTGCGGATGCTTCATCTTTCTTTCCAAGTAAGCACATTTCCCACAAAAAGAGCTCAGTGATGGAGAAAAGTGGTATATATTGTGATCAACAATTAAATAAAGATCAACAATGAAATTAAGAGTCAACCTAATCTTTTTAAAAAGGAACTTGGATAGTTTATGAAAGGCAAGAGTTTTTAATAATCAAAACATAGTTACTGCAAAAAACCTTTATGATTTAAGAAGTGGTTTTCTAGATTTTCTTAATTTTTCTTGTCTTTAAATGCAAGACAGGGATCTGTTCTTTTCTGTGTATTTTGTTTGCTCCAAATATATTTTTTAAATTATTAATAAAAAACATGCACTGTTATTATGGCTACACGATAAATCACAATTTAGTCAAAGCTGCAATTGTCATGCACATCTTGTCAGGGAAGCCCAGTTCTCCTGAAGACTCATTTGTACTTCTGCGTCGAGTGATCGGCATGACCCTCGGCACCTGCTTTGCTTGTAGCAGTGCATTTATACCTCTGCGTGCTGTTTGTCTTGCTCTGCAATAACACTTCCGAAACGCTAGTTGGCAGTAGGTTTTTATGTTCCTCTGTTTTGAGTTTTGTTTTTTCTGAACTCTATCTTAATTTACAAGTAGCTAAAACTCACTCATTCAAAGGTGGGAACCGGCGGACAAGCAAAATCTTTAATCATAAAGTAAACACAAAACAAAAGTTTCCATCTGGAGCTTGGAACATTCGCTCCATTAGTCTTGTGGCTCTTAGCATCGCCCACACTTGCTACATCTAGCTAATCATCTTACTTAACAAATGTATATCAAACACTAAAATGAAGTTATGAAGTGAGTTTGGACTAGAGTTGTCATGATAAGGACTTTTCTACTTTAGATACAATACCTTCCATTTTTTGATACTGCATGGAAAATGACGAGCCAACCACAGAGAAACGAAAGTAACCTCAAAATTCCCGGAAACCGCAGTGATCACTATTTCTGACGTTATGCCTTTTTCTAGCATTGAATGTTAAATATATTAATAATGAATAGACCTGCAATAGTGTTCTGATTGGGACACTGTTTGTTTATGTCCAGTGATGTCGTCAGTCTGGCAATATTTCTGTTTTAATCGACTCTGCATATCGGTCTTTCAAGTGCTTTGCTAAATTTGTTGTATTAGCGCATTGCTCTCTAGCAATGCTTGAATAGCGATAATTTTCACAACACTACATTGGACTAAAAACATGCAACTAAATGTTGTATTTTTACATGCTGTCAGATATAGCAGCATTTTCTACAAAGAGCCATAGTTCACTGAGAGGCATCACAAACAGCTGTCATCACAACATGATTATCTTTGATTATATTATTTTGAAGTTAAATTGTTAATTGCTAAATTCCATAGTTTGTCAGAGAACTGCGACTCTGTGTAGTAAATGCTGCTCTATCTGGAAGCAAATGCTGGAGATTTACTGATAATTACACTACTGACTTCACTGACAAAACACACATGGCATTTGCCTTCGATTAATTGTGCAGCTTGTTTAGAAAAACCATTAACTGTCTGAATTTAAAAATATTTCATTGTTATTACTATTAATGTTTACATGCGGTCATTTGATCTCAATATGGTCACATCTTTAATGTTTTTATAAGATTTTTCTGGCCAAATGTATATTAAAGATTTATTTTGTTAGTATATTAGAGCTGTTGTAGAAGACATTAATATATAAAAATGCTAATTGTATTCTTTTTCATAGAAAACCTGATTCATGTCGATTCGTGGCAATATGCATGTTAAACTTCCAAAATAAATTTTTATTCTGGTTATGACAGTATGACTCCAGCTATTAATACAAATGTTCTGGTGCTTAAGTCATAAACTGCAAAATACTCAATCTAAAAGAAATTGGATTACTATTAAAATGTTTTTATTAGTGCTGAGGGATATAATAATGTTAGTAAAATACTCTTCAGCTTGTGGGGTCGAAATTACATTCTCCCAATAACTTATTCAAAGCCTCAATACTCTAAAATCAATAGGAGCACTTCATCCATGGCATAATTAGAGCTGACATTGAACTAACTTTGACACCTTCTACCTTAAGTGACTTGTTTAAAATAGCAAATTTGAGTGACACGCTTCACTTCAGTCTCTGATGTAACAGTAACTCAAGGTCACTTGTAAGAGAAAAGGAAAACAGAAATCCACAAATTCATCACTTAATAATTTTACAGTTAAACTTGACTCTAAATACCCACTAACCAACAAGCCAAGCATTGCGGGAGATTTATATAAATGACACTTTACATTATTTATTAGCCTATTATGTCTCTTTAAGGAAGTAAATAGCTCTACATACCTGCACACAAACATTGCACTTATTTATCAGCTTAAATGTCCCCATGTGCACTGGTATTTTTATAAGCATAGTTTTTCCCACTTTCGTTTAAACAAAAAAAAAAAAAAAAACGAACAAAACTCTGTCGTTGTGATGCATGTTAAGGCCTCGTTTGCACTAATAGTTTTAGATTTACAACGATCCACGTCCACACTGGCGTTTCACCTAGCGTTTCTGAAAAGATCTTCGTCCACACTATACCACTGAAAGCGCACATCACGTGACCACACACACTCTCTGGCATGTGCTGCAGCGTATGCGCATCTCTGAGCTCCAGGCAGTCAGCGGATGCTTTGAGCACAGCTCCCCGGGTGAGAGCAACGCAGGTCGGACAGTTCATCAATAATCTTCCGCTGGATTTTATCTCGCTATAGTTGTTGAACGTGATATTTAATTCATCTTGTCTCTATCTAATGGCCTTTTGAATCTATTACTTGTTCTCTGGTTCTAACGCGTTTTGGCTGAGCACAAAGATAAGATAAAATATTAATTCATGTAACCATGTACATTGATTCTGCACATCTGACTGATTGCTTGCCTTTATTTCCTATATTGTATAAACTTATTGTACGTTATACTTTTATATGGCCATTATTGATTATTAAAACTGATATTTAGCAATGGAGAAGGGGTGTTTTTCACATTTTTCAAAGAAAATGAAAGAAGGTAGTAATGTTATAGGCTCTGTTTTGTTATAAATATGTATACAGTGAAAATAACGGTTATATAAATATGCAGCTACATGATGCCTCAACATTTTTAGTGTCTGTTAAGTTCA
The DNA here is from genome assembly GCF_903798145.1 of Danio aesculapii. Classification (NCBI taxonomy): domain Eukaryota; kingdom Metazoa; phylum Chordata; class Actinopteri; order Cypriniformes; family Danionidae; genus Danio; species Danio aesculapii. Next base: position 39,790,678 of record NC_079441.1, on the reverse strand, counting down.
AATATCAAAATTAAAATAGGCAGTTCCTTATATCATGTTTTCATTTTATTGTTAAGTTAGTGAAACAACGTCGCCAGGGTGATGCCAATGACGTTATAAAGTACACTGTTTTACCTGATGTGTCCTCTGGAGTTTTTCCATTTCAAACTTAATATTGAGGAAAAAGCCCCAATCAGATTGTCTGCATCCATGCCTCCGTTTTCAGATGTCTCGGTTTTCCTCCATCCACACTAAGACATAGTAGCAGCTTTTTTAAAAATGAAAACACCCTCTTCAACGTTCCCCAAAAAGCTCAATTTTCAGGGATCGACAGCTCCAGGGTAGTGTGGACGGAAGGCATAACCGCAGCAAAACGTATGCGTTTTAAACTAAAACTAAAACGTATTAGTGTAAACGGGGCCTAAGGGCACACCGAACCAACAGGTGGAGATAATGACACCTTTATGCTGCGTTCACGTCAAACAGGGAATAAAGAATATTTCACAAGTAAACTGTAAACATGTCAATGAAAATGCGAAAACGGAGGCAGATTATTGTCCCTCGGTCGAACAATATGCAATACGTTTGCCACAAACATGTGAAATCGGCCTCATTCACGTCTTCCGCATTTGGTGTGAACCCAGCTGTGTTGGCCAATATGAAAGAAAATTGTGCGGACACTGACATCAGTCAACTCTCCAGTTCTAGTGTCCACATGACCACACTTTACCCAGACATCCTGGCTCTGTACCCATCGAAAACAGAATCTACAAATGCATCACGTTACTGCTCTTACCCTAAAGTGGTAGATGACCCATTTACCCACCCTCCTCCAAACCTGCATGAATTGTTCCTCTAATTAACATAAAATAAATAAATAAATAAATGCCTTGGTAACTCGCTAAGACATATTTTGTTTGTTTTCTGTGTGTCTGTTAACCAGTGGTCAAGGTGAAGCCGTGAGTTTAAATGCGACGCTGGGTATGGGCACTTCTGTTGACTTTGAAGATCCAGGTGGATATACAGAAAATGCCTATGAGGAGGGTGAAGGTGGCCAGGCGGGTTTCTCTCAGGGTGGACAGTATGAAGGAGATGACTACCAAGCCGTGGATGAAGGGTTGGAATACACAGGAGAGCAGAATTTTGCTAAATATCAAGATGAGGTGCTGGACCTTCAGATCGACGAGCCATTGGATGACGATTTCCAAGTAAGCAATGCGTTCTCCTTCTTTTCTCTATGGCTTACACACACTCTCCATAATCCCCCAGCACATTTCCTGCACGTCTACAGCCTGACAACTCGTGCTTTGTGACCCTCAGGCCTCAGGGTTTTGTTAAGGCGAGACTCTTTTCACAGTCTTTGTTCAGCAGATGTCCTGCCAATCCATGCTGGCGAATGGGAAGAGCTTTTAGACAGGATCTGATAAAGTTGGCTGTAGGTGAAAAGATTATTGACCTTCTTTAAAGTGGTCTTTAGCAGACACCACACAGGGGCATGATTGATGAGTTGTGTCCTTTCTGTACATGTTTATTTATTTATTTGCTTGGATCTTAAAGAGGTCCTTCACTCGAACTTGAGAAGTCTGTTATCATTTACTCATCCAAACCCAGATGAGATTTTAAGCACATGCTTAATGAATTATTTATATCAGTTTCTTTCTGCATAGAACAATATTTGTTTGAATTAAACAGAAAAAATTTAGGTAAAATTTAGGTAAACAAAAATCTCATTCAATTAAAAAAAATTCTTAAAAATTAAAAAGGCTGCAAATACTTTCCTCTATGAGTTAATTATAATTTGTCTTACTAAAACCACAGAAGTTATATTTTAGCCATTTTGGTTGTGTAAAATTAATCAAATGGAATGAATTTGAACATTCAAACGTCCAAATGCGAATTTAGGAATTAAGATGTTTCATATCTCATTGAATTACCCAAGCCACAATAGCAGACAATGACTTAAAGTCATAAAAAGTCATAAAGAGCTAATTTCTGTGTGTTTTGCTCACTGTGCCTTGTTAAAAATTTGTGCATGATAGTCTGGCACATCCCTACTAGTGCACTGTCATTCATTAGGCTTGCATTGGTGACATGGATTGATATTAATTGTGTGTAAATGTCCCTGTTTGTTTGTTTGGACAAAGTGTTCAAAAAATAATTGCATGTAAATGTGTCTTTCTATTTATTTTGTTTAGCAGTACTACTGTGAAAATAACAAGTTTGTGCACAGATGTGTTTAAAATCTATTAAAAATCTTATTTTAAATGGAAAACATGATGCCATGTTTATTCTATTTTCCATTCCGTTTTGCAAGTTTGACCTCAACAACACAAAATGAAAATTTTTCCAATTCACACAGCTCTACAGGCAAATGATGTTGTGTTTCTGATTGGTCAGTGGCAGGACGTGTTTTACAACCAATGCAACGTGATATTGCCTGGTATTACACAAAGTAAATCTCTTTTGTCATCCGAGTGTGAGCTATTTTATAAGAAAGTGATTCATTAAATAATTGTTAATTTTATTGCTTTACCTACAATTTAATTTTGTTGCTATCGGGATATGAGCATATGCTGAGTCAGAAGTATTAAAACTGCAAGCACTGTAGATTGATGTTAATGATCTCTCTGTACAGTCAGATTTGTCATTTTAATTTCATTATCTAATTTTATAATGTGAACACAACCTAATTTCTGATTTCGTTCACCCCTTTAATGTACTACATTTTCTTAAATCAATACAAAGTTGATGGTGTCTTCAGACTAGGGCTGCAAAATATATAGTTTCAGCATCGATACCGCAATGTGCACATCCGCAATAGTGACATCGCAAAGATATGGAATGTTACGTCTGGATTATAGTTGACCAGTAGCTACAGAATTGTATTTTAATCACTGTATAATACGGAATATATATGATTTATGCAACAACAAAAAAAGGTTAAACTAACTTAGAATTTTTGTCTTTGTGTCTATATAAATATCTACATTTCAAAGCAAAAATAAAAAAATTTACTTACCCTACTGGCAGATAATTTAGCTTATTTTAAGAAATACCTCACCTAAATTTTAAAACAAAACAATATTTTTACATTATCTGAGATTTTTTTATTTTATTTTTTTTTTAGATATTTGGCCTATGAGACTGAAAATAAAGCATTTTTATTCAATTTCTGCACCTGAACACTGTAAAACTCCCTAGAAAACTATCAAATAGAGCTATTCAACTAAACTGTATTTACATCGCAATACTTATCATAGAAATATAAAATATTGCAATATCAGATTTTTTCAATATCATGCCAGCCCTACTTCAGACGGATGCTGTCTGACCAGATTGGGTAGAAAAATTGATTTTATAATCCGATGTCTGGTACAATGGGCCGGTTTAACAAACAGGTCTTATTTTAGGCCAGGACTAGGCTTTTACTAAATTATGTGATTTAAGTAGCTGTTAAAAAAAAAGTCTACCCAATAAATATTACTGAAAGAGCTGCACGAGATTGGAAAATCTGCCATTGCGGTATTTTATTTTGCTGCTATATATTGTGATATGAAGATAATTTCACCAAATGATTTGAATTGCTCTATTTGGAAAGATTTCATTAGTTTAGATCAACTGTGATGATCAAGCTTTTTCCTATGCTGTACATCTGCATAAAATATAACCAATTTATTAATACAAAAACATATTAATGCGAAAGCAAGAATAAAAGTCAAGTAAACAGTGCTTAATGAATTTCTGGGGAGTCTAACAGTATTCAAATACAGAAATTAAACAATCAAATGTAAAATAAAATAGTCATCTTTGTAGGGCTGCACAATATATCATTTCAGCATTGACATCGCAATGTGCGCATCTGCAATAGTCACATGGCAAGATATGCAATATTGAGTCTGAATAATAGTTGACCAGGAGCTACAAAATTGTATTTAATTATTGTATTTATACGGAATACAAAATAAAAAATAAATATAAATGTTTTTCTTGCTTAGAATTTTTGTCTTGTTTCTATAGTCCAAATATCTAAATTTCAAAACAAACTCAAGATTATATTACTTAACACACTGATAATTTTGCTTGTTTTAAGGAAAGCCTCTTAATTTTGACTTATTTCTTCTAAAGTTGAAAATAAAACAATATTTTAAATTAATCTAAGAGTTTTTAGATATTTGGACTAGAAATTAAACAAAGGAAACAATTTTTTGCATTCTGATTGTTTAATTTCTGGACCTGAATTCTGTTAGACTGCCCAGAAAACTGTCAAATAGTGCTATTCAACTGTCTTGTGGAATATCACAATATTTATTGCAAAATTGAAAAATAAAGTACTGTAACATTGGATTTTTTTTCAATATCGTGCAGCCCAACATCCTTGTATAAATATAAAAATAATCTTTATCTTGTAATCTTTAAAAAAATATCTAATTCTGCAATTTGACTGTTGCTTATACACATATTGCAATATCAATGCTCAAACAATATATTGATCAGCTGTTATGGCACTGATGTATTTTTTGTTTGTCACAGCAAATTATTTCTTGTTAATACAGCTTATACATATCATTTAGTCTAGGAAAAGCCTTAAGCCTTGCCTCAAACTCGTCTCAGAAAAAAAACGTCTCTTAAATCAGGTTTAGGTTTTTCTCTGGAATAAAAGAATGTGAATTTATATTCCAATATTGTCATTGCTTCAGTTCTGCTTTAATTTCTGTGTTCACTTTGACCATATGATATCTCTGTTTACAAGGTCGCTTGGCTGCTGGCGCTTAGCATCTTTGTGTTTACTGTTATCCAGAGTTAATGTGTGGAACGGTTTAAAGGATTAACCGTTTGCCCTGTAGTTGGCCAGTTCATGTGCTCTGCACAAGATACATGTCATAGTCATTTGGATCTGTCTGACCTTGTGTCTGACTCTATAGTTCTGCATGTGTGCATAAATAGAGGCACTGCTTTGTATGTGTATTAGTGTATATACAGAATATTTTCTATGGCTTTTGATGTGTCAGTGGTGTCTTTTCCCCCAAATAATACATTTCATTTAAAGGAGGACATAAATGAGCTAAACATGTTTTGCTATGTTCATGTAGCTGTGGCCGTTGAGCATCAGGGATAGTCATTTTACACAAAGACACAGAGTGATAAAACCCCGCAGGAGTCGAGGCTCATCAGACTGCTGCTTTTGTTCTGTCTTTCATTGACCTTTAATGCAGGACAGATGTCGTTGATCATTCTGCCTGTCCATGTGATCGCTTGATCACTGCATCCAGGACAGTGCTGACAGGTGCACAGAGGGCCGGCCCTCACATCTCATTTCACAAGTTTGCTTCTTTATTGCCAGTTTCCTCTTAATTCTGTACATTACAATAAAGGCTTATTCCTCCCACAGAGATCTAGATGCTCAGTAGAAAAAATCACCTGAAGCGTGTTGTAATAAAAGTGTACAGCACACGTTTTCTCAAGGATATGGCTAAAAAGATGCTGTCTCTTCAAATATAGGTTGGCTTGAGCACTGTTGACTTTCCATAGCAGTGAAATCTGTGTTGTCCAAATTGATTATAAAAGGTGCCCTGTGGCAATGTTTACTATTGGATTGTGCTTGTGCCTAAAGGTGAGAAGTTAGTCGCTGTAGGCGTCATGACTCCAAAGCTACGTGAACGGCGCAAACCACATGGAGTTAGTTTGGATCTTTTTGTCTCCATATTCTTATTTGTGGTCACTGGTCATACATGAATACATTAAATATTTTCATGTCAGTCTAGATTAATGTCTGCCATAATTCTGCACTGATGGAAGTTCCAATTTTTCTTTGGGCTTGAAATGTTAAATTACTGGTAAAATTCGTGAATCTTTAATTGGTAAAGTGTTTAATTATTTGGAACATCCAAAAATGTTGTTTAGTATGCGAGTTATTGTTGTGAATTTTCAGCAATCATGACTATTCATGAATACCCACTCTTACTTCAGGTAGCTAGGCTTGTTGTGTCAGGCTGACTTCATTGTTTTCAGATTCCAGTAGCCCCCAAAAAATGAACGTTTATACATCAGCTGGAAAACATCCAGTGAGACATCACTAGGGCCAGATGGAATCTGCGGACATTTTTTGCTATTTCTGTGCAGAATTGTGTTAAAAATCTGCAGATTTCTGCGGAATTATTTTGGGAGTATCATAACTGAAACCTTAATATATGAAATAAAAAGAATACCTTTTTAACTTTTATTTAATGTTTACAATGCAAATCCAATTAGATCCACTTTATTGTAAACAAAGCAAGTCTCTCGTCTAATATATCTACTAAAAGACAGAAAATATTACTGTACACACTGTTATGTAAATAAATCATATAAATATATTTTCATATTAGTCAATAATATTACTGAAAGTAGTTTAAAAAAATGAATAAATATAAATTTACACACATTTACACAAGTAAATAAACAGAATCAATGATGGGCTAAACATCTGATTCCGTGTGGGCTAGACATCACTTATCTAGTAGCTGTTGCTTTAAATATCATGAAATACAATAGGATGCTAGATAATGCGATATTTCAAAACATTTTCATTTTATTACAGGGAAAAGAAAGCATCGCTATGACTTCTGAAAGTAAACAGCCATGTTTTACTGTTCGATAAAACAAATCAGACATTGTAAACCAGGGTGCTCAACCCTGTTCCTGGAGATCTACCTTCCTGCAGATTTCAGTTACAACCCATATCAAACACACCTGTCTTTTTATTATCAAGTGCTGTTCATGTCCTAATTAATTGGTTCATGTTTGTTTGTTCAGGGTTAAGGCTAAACTCTGTAGGAAGTTAGATCTCCAGGAACAGGGTTGAGCGTGCCTGATGTAACCAAACAAGCATAAATAAAATATCACAAGCACTTTGCTCCACTGGTATAGCTTTATCAAGCTGAAACAGAGCAGAGATACTGCTTTGCTGTTACTTTCTGACCATGGCTTGATTGCTTGGTCATAACACATTTAAGCAACCATACGAAAATCGTGACACGTTTTTGGAGAAGAAAACATGGATTAATCAGTTAAAATGAGTAAATTAAGCAATTAAAAGAGCTAAAAGCATATATCTTCGAGGCTGAGTAAAACAGACACAACACTGTAGCTTATTGGACACTGAGTCCGAAACTTTCGTCCGTAATTTTCACATGTTAAAAAAATTAATTCGACCTCACGTTGTTAATCGTATTGACACACTACCTCTGAAACTTTCGTCTGTTGTAAAAAATTTTTTAAATGGGTTCGTTTTTTTTCTCATCCGAAAAATCGCTTTGAGAGGTGCTTTGACAGTTCAGAGCCACCGTACAATCGAAAAGCTAAATACAAAATGCCATCATTTGAGCTACAAACACTGTGCATAAAATAAAGACAATGTGGAGGACAGTTGAGAACCCCTATGCTGGGTTCAGTGACTGGCGCACCTCTCCCCTGCTGCTTGTGTGTGTGTGTCTGTGTCTCCATACATTTGATGTACTGCTCATAGACATTATAATAGAAAGCATGGTTCGCATTCGGACACGTCAACATGGCCACCATCTATTATAATGGCTATAGGTATTGTCAGTATCTGTTTTGTTTATGTGAATGTGTGAAGTATCGCAAGCAAGGTATCAAAATTCGTAGCGGATAATCGTAGCGCAGCACTTTGATAATGAGCTAAACTCTCCATCCTCTTTATGCAGTATTGAATGAACACAATATGTAGCCTATTCCACTTTCTTTCTTATCTCGGAGAAGAGAGGAGGACAAAGTGTCACTGCTTGAACTGACTCCGAAAGGTTTTGTGTTTTTTTGTAATGGATTAATTAATACGCATCTGACTCAGTGTGCAAATTTTGTTTACGTGATGAATTTTCCTCATATGAATACAAAAAACTCATACAAAAATTGACTTCAGTGTGTAAAGACCTTAAGGCAAATTGCCTGTAAGATTATATATCCATACATGTAGCTCTCCTAGTGCTTCAGAATGTTTTGTCAGTGTGTTGTGTGGCGTGCATTCACCCAATCAGCTTGCATCATTGATAGATCCAATTGTGCTGGGCGAAACCCTTCTCTGAAGTATAGGGTAATTTAGTTCCTATAACTAATAAATTCCTAGTTCCTGTGGTGCAGACATTCAAAAAAACGTGTGTACTTTTATGAAGAAGTTCCTCTGGTGAGAAAGCCCCCAAAAGCCGTGGTAGAGGATGGGAAGCTCAGCAAGGTAGTCAGCAGATGCTGTGCGCTTGTCTCTCTGGATGCTTTTGTACATTCTGTGCTCGAGTGTGTGTGAGAATTTGTTCAGAGTCGGATGATGATATTTCCCTGTCAGTGAGCTATGTGTGCGCTGGAGCTTTCTTTGTGTCTGTTTGCGCGTGCGTGTGTGCGAGTGTGTGTAAAGACAACACAGTCAATGATATTTTCACCACCACTGAGCCGTGTGCGTGTTTATCTCCCATTCTCTGTGTATCATGTCAAACATTTACATCTCATTGAATTTCAAATATCAGCAGGAATGGTAATAGGGCATAGTAATGAGACTGGGCTCCCACTGTTATGCTAATTTAGGAAGACTCCCCTTCAGCGCCCCCTTTCCCTCCCCTCCCCGATTTCAGATTGCTGCACTGGGCCTTTCCGGCCTCTCGCTCAGAAGTGCCATTAAAGGGATAGTTCATCCAAAAATAAAAAATCTGTCATCATTTACCCATCCTTCACTTGCTTTTTTTCTGTTGAATACAAATTAAGATATTTTGAAAAATGTTAGACGAGAAATGAATGGCATTGAATTAGCATTTACTTCCATAGTATTTGCTTTTCCTCTATGTATACCAGTGGTTACAGGTTTCTAACATTTTTTAAATTGTCTTTTTTGTGTGCCTTCAACAGAAAAAGGAACACATGAAGGTATGAAACCCCTTAAGGTTGAATAAATAGTGTATACATAATTTTACCTTTTTAACTGGCGCCATGAAACCCCCTAATACTATTTTAGAATCTATTTTCTATGTTGAAGTAGAATAATAAAATATATTAGGATAGAGGTTACGCATTGCTAAAATAGTAATGTAACTTGTACGTTATAATTAGGGCTGCACAATATATCGCTTTAGCATCGATATTGCAATGTGCAAATCCGCAATAGTCACATTGCAGGATCTGCAGTGTCAAGTTGGGATAATTAATTAAACTGTAACCTCAGTTCAGAGCTGATGATTTGATTGCAAAGTGTTGCTTTACATTATTGAATTTATTATTGATATTGATTATTGAATTAATTATTGAATTTATCACATTGATTATTGAATTTGTCCATCGATACTGTGAACTATGGAAAACAATAAAGTGATGTTTATTTTATTTTTGATCATTATTCTATAGTTTTCATTCATGCTAAAGTTTATTTTATGGTAATTTTGTATATTATACTCAGATGCACTCACCTACAAAATCTCAAAATCAAACTAACAATCAAAGTAAAATGATGAGTTTTTTTTCAAAAACAGTTTCTAAAGGGATCTTGTGAAATTATATTCATATCGCAATATAAATCGCTGAAAAACAAAAAATCGCAATGTCCATTTTTTCCAGTATCGTGCAGCCATAATTAACATATTAACATACATTTGTAGTATTAAATGTATAGGTGTAATAGCTATAGAATCTGCAGAGGATATATAAATATAGTAGGATGTAACAATTTGGTCATATGGCTCACTGATAATCCTGATTACAATTTTGACCGAAATAATTCATTCCTGCTCTGCATCTGTCTCTGACAGTAATCTGGTTATAGTCATTTGCGTTTTGTTTGAACAGGCTGCAATGTCAGCTGTACTATAACACATGAAGCTCAAGCATGACTGCTGATTTTTCTGTAGCTAAACAACTTAAAATACTCTGTCATGTTTGGTTGTTCAAATAGGACTAAGACATCATTTGAGACTGTAATAAGTTTTCCTTTGTTTTTTTTGTAAGAAGGCATCTAGGATGCACATTCTGTCATCTCTGATTGAACTTCATGGTCACAGAAAGGAGCAGGTGTAATTCTTGTTGACGCCATTATTTTTATATTTTTTAATGTGTTTTTAGGACGGTGGATCTGATCTGTCATGCCCTATTTGTGATCTGATTGAGAAACTGCTCTCAGAACCGCCTTATCTGCTACTCTCGGCATTCACTCACAGTGTGTGTGTGTCTGCATTGCTGTTGTCCAAATTAGCTGTTTTTGTGTGTAACGAATATACTCCTCAATTAAAATTTTTACTGTTGCCTCTACACAGTGGAAGTGCTCATTTTCCAGGTTTTCCAGGTTTTGACATTGAGCAGGTTCTGATAGTGTCCATCTGTAACATGCTAGAGCCGCAGGTGTTTCAATAGAGGATACGCAGGTGCCCTTATGCTCATGTTCGGCTTAAATAACCAAGTAAATATTTGATTATCACTTTCAGGTGGATGAGTACCCAACAGAATATAGAGAGCAGCAGACTAACCAACAGCAAGTGGCTGAGGAGGAAGAGGAGGCACATGAGGAGGAAACTGAGGAGCAGGACAGCTCTCAGGTCACAGAATTAGAGGAGGTAAAGGATGAGTTTGTGGTCTCTTCATTCATGATGATGATTTAAAGTCACACCGTATGATGCAAGTTCACTGCAAACTTTAGGCGGACAATGAAAACGATCCAGAGGCTGAGCATGAGCAGGATGCAGATGTAAAGGAGGAGTCCGACGAGGAGGAGGAAGATGATGAAGAATCTGGCCGCCTGCGATTTAAGACTGAGCGCAAAGATGACACAGTGGTCCGGTTGTCTGATGTTGCTAGTAAAAGAAGGAACATCCCGGAAACATTAGGTTAGTTGCTAACAAATAAATTATTAGTTTTTGTACTGTTCTAGTTTTAAAGAAGTGTTGATCTTTTAAATGAAAAGAATTCTGAAAAATGTTTAATGACCTTTTTTCTAAAGCAGGTCGCACACCAGAAGCGCAGCTCGGCACTTCGACACGGCACGCACATGACAGTTAAAAGTATCACTCACCAGATGCGCACATTCGCATGATATTTAACATGAAACTAATCAGATGGCGCTCTGTGGTGCGGCAGGAATATGAACAGTGTGTGTATACCCTGATAGAAACCTATGTTTAGAATTCTAAAACGCATGGCGCTGCGAGTGGCGCTTCTGGTGTGCAACCTGCTTAAGATGTGATGACACTGATGACATTAGACACTAACAGTGACTACATCAGCATGCTTTTTTATTGATTAAAAAAGGTGAAATCTCTTTATTTTTGTCATATTTCAACATTTTAGTTATTTTTTCTCTGCATTGAGATGTTGTAATCTGAGATTTGTTCTAAAAGCTGTTTTAAAAAAGTGTCCAAGAGCTTTAAAAAGGAAGTATTAATGGTTTACTTTATAACCTAAAAGAAAATACTTTATTATTTTTTTTTTACTTTCTTTTGAAGGGATAATTCACCCAATTATTTTGTTCTGTTAACCGCAAAACAAGATATTTAGGAAACCATTAATCACTTATATTCATAGTAGGAAAATTGAAAGTCAATGGTTACAGGTTTCCAACACTCTTTAAAATATTTTCCAGGTTGTCCACGGGGTCTTAAAGTCTTAATGTCCTAAATTTCAAAAACAACATTTTAGGCATTTAAGGGTCTTAAATTATTTTAAACAGGTCTTAAGACTTAATTGGTACAACCAACAATCCATTAAACTGTTTAACAAAAGTTACATTTATTAACTCTATTTACCTGGTTTAGTTATCTTTCTTACAATAACATATAAGTATATGTTTGAAAAATGTTTTCTTTTTTTAATGGGGCAAGTAAAAATATAAGTCTGAAATTTCATTAATAAAGGTCTTAAAAAGTAATAAATAGACTTCGTAAAAACGGCAGAAACCCTGTCTCCTTTTGTGTTCAACAGAACAAAAAATAAAACCTCAGACAGGTTTGGAACAAGTGGGGATGGTGTGTAAATGATAACAGAATTCAAATCTTTTGGAGAACTATTACTTTGAAGTGTTTTTTTTAACCCCAAAGAAAAAAAAAGTCTAATATTCACCCTCATGGCCTTTAAGATTTTTTTTTGTTTGTCCCTACATCGAAAGTCCCAAAACAGAACACCAATTTTCAGTCCCGAAATCAGTTTTCATTTGAGATTTATTGTGCATTTAATGACTCCTCAAGCAAATCCTACTGTTTCTTTGCATTCATTTTTGTTTTTTTTATTCATATTTAGAAGGATCTATCAGTTGACATCACTGTACTCCATTTGACACACTTTGAAAGCCCCTGCTTTATATGATGAGCAGATTTTTTGTTTTTTATTTTCTTATAAATATTGATCAGCAAATGAACAGAAGCTCAATCACATTTGACAGACACTTGAGAATGAACTTCAAAGGTTCTTGTGGAAGCTCAAACATTCCGGTGACATGCAAGAATGAACCTTAAGGGTTCTTGTGGATCAAGCAAGCATACCTGAGCTTCGGGGATCCAGTCTTTGATGCTATAAACAATGTTGACTAAAATGAAAAGAAAATATGGTCGTCATAAACCCCAACTCTTAAGAAGATTAATAAAATTATATAGATATAATTCGATTATTGATTTAATTTTCTGATTTCTTCATATAAGTTTTGAATCTTAAGCATTTGAGATGAAATGGCTGTGAAAAAAATGTTCCGAAGATGAACTAATTCTTAATATGGGTTGTTGAGAATTTTAATGTCGTGTCAAATGACCTTTTAAGGTTTAAACTAAAGAAATAGTTCACCCAAAAGTGATTTCTTTTATAATTTAAGCACCCTACACTTGTTCCAAAGAAATTTGAGTTAAATTTTTTATTATGTTGAACACAAGATATTTTGAAGAATGTTGTAAACATATTACCATTAACATCCATATTAGGAAAGACTGAATATACTATTGAAGTCAATGGTTGTAGGTGCCAAGCTTTCTTCAAAATATCATCATTTGTGTTTCACAAAATGAGGCCAAAATCTTCATTTTTGCGTAAACTATCCCTTTAACTTGGCTCCCCAAGTGATCATAAATCAAAACCAAAAAGATTGTATTATAAATTATAAATTTATTTCCATTATCCTAATAAAGTGCAGAATAAAAAAAGGCTACTTGATTGTTCATGAAAACATTTGCCATTCATTTCTCTTCTCTTTCAGAGCTCTCTAAGGAAGCTAAAGCAGACCTGCAGAAGTTTGAGGAGAATGAGCGTCAGAGGAAGCAGGGTCGTTTTGGAGGACGAGGGAGAGGAGGCCCATATGGAGATGGAGGAAGAGGAGGAATGCAAGGTAGAGGTGGAATGAGAGGAAGAGGAGGAGCGGGAGGTCGAGGACTCGGAGGAAGAAGTGATTTCCACATGTTTGGAATGGGAGGTTTTCGCGGCGATGGAGTCGGAGGTCGGGGTAGAATAAATGAGCAAAGGCCTCCGTTGATGCAGATGAACTTAGGAATGCAGGTAAGAGACTAATTAGTGTATTGCATCTATCGGTTATATTTAGTGCAAAAGAATGTGTGAGTTCTAAATAGTAGAAGAAGAAGCTTATCCTTGCTATTATCCAAGGGGTCAATTTGACCCACTTTAATTTTTTACATCTGTAAATACATAATTTAAAGGGTTATTTAAGTTGTCAACAAAAGGCATCAATTACTGAACACAAACCTATCAAAAAATAATGTGGAGATTTTAAGGGGTGAGTTTAAATTGACCAGTTTAATAGGAAACATTTACAGTTTGGCAAATAAATCAATTAATGTAATTACAATCCATTAAGAAAACAACAGTGATTTAAATAACTGATTGAGTGTGTCTTGTCACTTTACATTAGTTATTAACACATTTCTATGACAGGAACATATAACATATAGGGTGGACTTGTGGGGAAAGTTCATGACCCAAGTTGTCCTAAACCTGAGAACGCTTTAAGCACTTCAAATAAGTTCTTCATAAGAATGCAACGCAGTTTGACCTGACATGGGCATGACATACATGTGCTGTGTACTGTTTAAAGTGTTTGAGACATGTTCCCTCGAGCATAACTAGTTGAGTCTTAATCTGTAAACGTTAGGAAGTCACAAGACTATTTTTATTTTGCCTAAAGGCCCACCTGTTAAAGTTCAGAGACTTCACTGAACGAGTACCAACATGCAAAAGATGAAGCACAGTAATTGTGATGATATAATTAAAAATGTATATATTTCTTGCTAGACATTACATTTTTATGAGAGCAGTAACAATAAAGGGGCTTAATAGTTAATAGGTATAATATAAATAATGTTGTGTTCAGTTGAGTGTGTTGCTTGTAATTTAGTATTTGTTCTGTGCAATTCTGTGTTTTTTAATGTATATTTTAAATTGGAAAGCAAGCAGTTGGTTTTGATTTTAGACTTTAATATTTGTATATTCAAAGTATTAATCACGTATCAAGAATACTTGTTAGTTGCAGTCTTGCATCACACACTATAATTTGAGAAACCCTTAATTTGAGCAATATGGATGTTACACTCCTAGGTTTACCTTGATAAAACCCACAGAAACCTTAAATACATCATTGCATTTACACTGTTCCATAAAATTGGACTTACTGTTATTTTGTGGAATGCGGACCATTTGAATATTATTTAGGTACTGATTTTCTGGTTATTGTTGGCATCTGCTGCTAACTGTTGTGGGCTGGGCAGTGACTAATATGCTGCTTCTCAAATTGAAACACTGATATACAATTGTTCTACTTCTATTCCAAACCTTTGCCTTAGCATAAGTGAATAGCACATATGCTGATTGTTATCCATTGTGATTCTGTGTCAAGGGGTTTTCTAGGCTTCTCCTGCGCTTAATTGACTATTAAGAGAGCGGAGGTAGAATTGTCCACATGTAAACGTATAATCCTGACAAGCCCCGAAGGAACAAATGCACATTTACAAGGTAAAATTTTGAGTCAGCCAGTAAGATTGTGCTTTTACACTCTGCTGTTGTCATGACAATCACTGTGTGCACATAAATTAGCAATCAGCATTCATTGCAGTTGTTTCCTGCAATTGTGATTCCTGTGGAAATGCATTTAAAACTAATCTTTATAGAAAAGCCTGTGAATGCATTTTTTGCGTGGGTTTTTTTTCGGTGGAAAGACAGGTGTCATTGAACTGACAGCCTTGTTTTGAAATTGCCAATTTTACAGGTATTTCTAGACAAATGTGAATGTTGAGCCTTGCTTTTCACAGAGCTTTGCACTTGACACAGCAGCCTCTAAAATATAATGGTTGTATTTACACTAATTCCGGTGTTTAAAGATGCCATTGATTCAATAAGTCAAATTGTTTTCTGATGTCTAAATAGTAAGATTGAGACTGTTTAAGTTTAAACTCTGCAGATTTTGTATTATTCTAATTTATTACCCCAGTGTGGAGAAGAGGTTTATTTTAGCTAGTTATATTTAATCCTCCAAAAATAACTATTTTCTAGGCTAAATCTAGGCTAAATTATAATCATACTCGACAATAGTGACAGAGAGAGATGTAGTTAGAGTTGTATTTTGAATCTTTTAACATGTATGAAAAAAACAGGCAGTAGTTAATATCAATCTCTGCATAATGGCATTTAATTAAATTGTGTTGTTGTTCTTTCTCTCCAGAATAATAACAGTAAGAGCTGATATGACATGATGCTGAAACATGCATTAAACATATAACAAATAACATTAAAAATCCCCCTTTTGAACACTATTTTTTTTTTTAGGAAGCAATTATAATATTTTGGAACAATAAACATGTCAGGCTAAATAATTAAAATAAATCATTGACCTCTGCTACCTTCATAAGTTTCAAAAACATAAACCTTACACATACCTTAGGAACGGTATAACAGAAAATTGTAGTGGGTTTTAAAACCTTGACTTTTCCAAACCGCGGTAAACCTTGAAACCGGTTATCATCCCATCCCTACTTGCTAAATCACTTCACTATGTCACACTCATGCTCTGATTCGTTGCTGAATAACCAGTCAAAGTGCTCTCTTCATCCGAATCGGGCCTACGAGCTCTGACGTTAACCCAACGAGAGGTTTTGCATTGAACCAAACCAAAGCAACTAGCTGGACTGACTCTGACCAATGAAGCCCATTGACCAAGTGTCGATTTGCTGTGTACTGCCCCTTATACTCATAAGATTTACAGAAGAATGAGGAAACCACTGGGTTTGACTCACAGAATGCCAATTTTCATATACTGAACACTTAATATTCAGTTTTGCCTACTAGGTATGTCCAGATTTTTATTAAATGGCACCTTTAATTGCATTATAATAAATGCTAAAATATAAAAGTTCTTTTAAAATGTCATAGCATTTCTTTTGTTTTTTGTATTTTTGATTATAAATACAGCCTTGATGAGTATTAGTGACCACTTTAAGAAACAACTTACTGACCACAATCTTTTGAAAGGCACTGTAATGTCAGGCAAGCTTGGCATTTGATTATTTTTTTTTGAGGTAGTTGAAGATCAGTTTTTAGATGTTGCGTTGACTTTTGTCTCGTCTTGTCTCACCCTTGCAGAGTCAGTTTGCTTTTGAGTAAAAGTCAATTATCACCGTTCTCACTCCCTCTCTTATCCATGTTGATATATGGATTATGGCAAATAACTTGGCGGGAGTCCATTGAGGAAGCATTACACCAAATTAAATTTGTACTTTGCTGAAGGATTTAGCTTCCTGCGCTTATATTATTATTAAATATCTGTTGAGGGTGTAATCCCTTTGCGCTTGAGCTGTTCGTTCGAACGTTCGCGCTGCACCTTTTTTTTTTTTTTTTTTTTTTTTAAAGCTGATTTTCTTTTATAGAAAAGCCTGACTTTCTAGGCTTTTGGCACAACTTGTCATTCCTCGACATTGATGTGTTCTTTTACCATGCGGTGCTGACAGCAGTATATAGTGCACTCACTGCCATAATGATTTAATGGAATTTCCCTCCACTCCTGTCTGTGAGTTGTCATATAAAGCACATGTTGTCTTCATCTGATCATGAGCTAATAAATATAGAGTGTGTACAGAAAGACTGGAATGTGTATCTGAGTTTGTGGAGTCAACCCTTCACTTCAAATGAGGTGATGTCCTTTTAGGTTAAGTCAACAGGGACACAGAGGCACAACGCATGTTTTTTGAGAGACTACTTGAACATTTTGTATTCGTCTTAAACTCCTCATTCAATTCAGATTCAGTCCCAGTCACTTGGCTCTTATGATTGATTACTTGATTAAAGGGGTCGTCTGGAGACCCAAGGTCACAACACTACAAGATAATGATTTTTTTGGGGTGAAAGAGAGGAGGCTTACGCTATTGATTGATGGTCTTTGGCTTCTCTCTCTCTGTCGTTTTTAAAGCAGCAGCTCAGAATGACTCCTCCGCTCCAGCATCACCATCATCAATCTCGTCTGCCCGGCCCAAGAAGCTCTGGAGGTCCTGGGCTGTTCCCAGATCCAGGCACTCCAATTGCTCAGCAACCGCTGCAGATGTTGATGCCACATCTGAGCCACCGTTCCCCAGGCCCCAGAACACAACAGTTGAACTCCCCACCACGGCACTCGCACCCACATCCCAACCAACACCAGCAGCACCAACAGCACCATCCCAAAAACATTCACATCAACCCTCATTTCAGAGGACCATCATCCTCACCTGTGCAAGGTATGGCCCCAGATTCCAGTCTATATTCTTTGATGCATGTTTAGCGTTCTAAAGTGCTTTTTCTTTGTTAATTTTTTAGGCTAAGCACTTTCGGCTGATGCTTACACACATTTTCACTCGGCGAGGTCCTTTTAAGTGTTTTTTTCTCTCTGGTGTGGCCTTCACTCTGTAGGCAGTCCATCAGCATTAAACCAGCTTTCTGAAATGCACACATCTGCGAAGGTGGAATGATTCACAACGAAATTACTCCTTTTGACTGTCAGTTTATCTCATTAGGTGGCCCAGTCTGCTCGAGAGAGAGATGCAGAGTTTAATCAGCAGAACAGCCCTCTCTCTGTGACCAGCTGTGACAAACCATGGTTTAGACACGTGGCAAGAAGAGACTTTTATGGTGTCTGTGTTACGCCAACCCACTCTCTCGTTCTGCATCCCTTTTTCTGTCTGTCTGACTCCTGCTTTTTCTATTTCCATTTAATCTCAGTTCCCCCAATGCCTCCTGTGCAGAACCAACCGAGGCCTAACATCGCTTCACCGAGACTCTCTGTAAGTAACCTCACGTTGCTTTAAGTTAGAATTAAGTGATTTCAATCTGCATAAATCTGCTGTGTGTTACGGTCGAAACGGCCTGGGTCATAGACACTTAGAGCAACGTGTGCTGTGTGCAAGGAACGTCTCTCTAAAAGTGTGCTCGTATACGAGGAGGATCTGCCAGTTGAAATTGAAATGGAGACCGTGAAAACGTAGAACAGATATAAAAGCCCTTTACGGCCTGTAAGGATGTAGGAACCGTCATGCAGCTGGCTGCACTGTGGATAAAGTGATTACTGCCGAGGAGGAGACCATCAGAAACCCTCATAAAATAAACTGTTTCCCCAATTCTCTTCTTTTTCCGCTCCGTTACAAATATTTTGGTTTTCTGTTTATTGTTGTTGTCTACTGGAGCTGTAGTTGCATGTTGCAGTAACATGAGCACTATGCAGTGCTACTGTATGTGCAATATTTTCACTTAAAGTTAGAAAGTTAATTCCTAATGCCAAATTTTTTGTCATTTTAAATTTAGTTTATAATTGTATATATTGTGATAAATGTCTTTTATAGTTTAATAAATGACTTATAATTATTATAAATGATTATAAACTATTTTTTGTAAATCCATATCAATTAATACCTTATGACTTTTTACAATCACTCTCATAGCATCAAGTGTATTCACTTTTTTTTAATTCATAAAAAGTTTATAATATCCATGCCATTCATATTTATGTCCATGTTGTTTGTGCACTGTGGCCACAAGTTTAGAGACAACGTGGACTCTTAAAATGGTTGGTTGTTTCTGATCTTGCTGAATGAGAAAGAAGTTTCACAATGACATTTTTCCAGCTGTTTGTCTCCCACAGCCAGTCTAGTATACAGACAGGACACCATTAAAAATGCCAATGGCGTTTTGCAGGGATCCGCGTCCATTAGCCCTCTGGGCTCTTGATTATCATACATTAGCATACGATCACATCTCATCTTACAATAGGCTGATCCACAATTACTCTATGAATATTTACTACTTTAGAGTTTTTGAATATTAATCTCCATGCTACATATTTATATAGTATTTTATGTTTAATACTGGTCAAAGCAGAAAACATTTTGCAAGGTAAAAGTGTACATTTGTCTTTTGTAAGTAACGTTGATTGAATCATAATTATAATTTTTTTGTTTAAAGTCATAGTTCACCTAAAAATTGAAATTTACTCACCATTTATTCACTTCCAAGTGGTTACAAACCTTTATAAGGTTGTTTTTTTCTGACAGACACAAAGGATTTTTTGGAGAATGTTAGAAACCAGTAGCCAGAATGTCATCTTTTGTGTTCAACAGAAAAAAAAAGTAATTTAAACATGTTTGGAACTGGTATAGGTTGAGTAAATAATTACAGAATTTACATTTTTGAGTAAACTATCCTTTTAAAAGCTTAGTAATCTCCAGAATTTTGTAAAAAAAAATGTAGTACATTTTTCTTAATGTTGAACTTTAGGAGTTTTTTGATACCAGAACGGCAGAAAGGAACAAGTTGCAGAGTGTATTTTAAGACACCCGAGACTTGTCTCCTAAATGGTATCAGCCCATGTTTGGCATTTGTCTTTCCCACTCCCTTTCTATCTCCCAGGCAGATCATAACTGGTTACATATTGAACAGATCCATGGGTATTTACGAAAGATTAGCCCCCCAAAAGGACATGCTCCTTTTATCAAACGAATGCAAACTTGCAAAGGTATTGTGAATGTACTTAAGCTCCCATTGTGTTACAGGAACTGACCTTTTGAATAGAGCAATGAAGTCTACAATAACAATGTGATTCTCCCTCGCTCCCTCCTGTCCATTGCTTAGCTAAGCTGCCTGATTGACTTTCTGTTAAGCAACTTGGCTGGCCTTGGTGACACTCACTGGCTGACTAAAGATCAGGGCTGAAAACGTGGATTAAAAGTTGGATTGCATCTTAAGTCATTTATAATGAGTAAAGAGGTGCTAAGCATCACAATTTGCTGGAGTGTGGCCCCTTTGAACGAAGGCTAATTTCTTAAGAGCAAAGGATATTTTCAAAGAATAAAGGAGAGGGGATTCGCATTCAACTGCAGGATTAGTAAGGATCGTTATCTTTTTTTCCTCTGGAAAGGTAGAGAGGGGATTTTGAGTTTTATGAGCAATGGGTTAGGTAAGCACTGCGAACGGATAAAGATTTATATTCAAGGGTGTATGCAAATCATTTTCTTTCTGCCGAAAAGATTTCTCAATGGCATAAGCTGATGTCTATGATCTTAATATGAAGTGTTACATTTATAAGAAAAGATAAGAAGTGTAAAGCTTTTTAAAAATCACCCATCAACAATATCTCCATTTTGAAAAGAGTGTTTTCTGAGGAGTCACTATGAATCCTTATTTATGCTGTTATCCATCCTCCTTCAGGCTCCTCCTGATTTTCAGCAGCATCTGGGGAATTTTGGCCCACCTTTGCGGCCTCTGCCTTCCCAGGAGCCATGGAGAGGACCACCACCACCACATCATCAGGATCAAGACCACTTCTTCCCTGGTGGTAAGGTCAAATCATTTTAGAAAGCTGTAGGATGCCAACCTAAATGTGATGTCACACTGGAGACCTGCATTGTCTTAAATACCAATTCCTCTATCCATTCGTTTGCTGATGGTGTACAGTTTTGAAATTTTGTTCACCTCACCTATTTTTTCTATTCTTTTCTTTTTCAGAACCGCGATTTTCAGGCCAGCACATGTTTGACCAGCCAGGCCCTGCCCCCCTTTTGAATAACAGTGTTCATCCATTATCGGGGCAAGGCCCTCCGAATTTCCCTCCACAGGGAGGACTTGGAGGTCCTGCATTTGGTCCTTTGGGGCTCGGACAGAATCAAGGGCCTCAGAGTCTAGCCCTGCAGCATGCAGGCCCTCCAGGGCCCCCTGGTCCCCGTGGATTTGTGGGTCACAGACAGCCATTCTCGCCCCCGCAACAGGGACCCCCCTTTAGCCCCCAGCACATGCCATTTGGTATGCAGGTACGCCAGAGAGTAAGTTAAACTACCAAAAGTTAGCATGGCCTTGCTGGCATGGTGAACATTGCATGTTAAACTAGCATGAAAAAAAAAGTTATCATTATACGTGCGTTGTGTATTTCTGTATTTTATGAGGTCTTAAACTCGCTTAATTTAGCTCAGGAAATATGTCGGTGTTACAGTAAGGTTTGCGTTGTGCATGCGTCTTTACTGACAGTCATGATCAATTTAATGCATCCTTGTTTAATAAAAGGTAGCTTTCTATAAAAAAACTTACTGACCCCAAACCTTTGAATGGTAGGGTAGGTGGCACAGTGTAAATAGACAAGCAGACATGGTGTCAGCTGTGTAAGGATAACCTGCCATTTTACATGTAAGCAGCAGACAAGACTGCCCTCTTGTGTTAGCAGTATTTGTCAGTTCATGGTTATTTGAGGTCACTGGGTTAGCTGATACACATCAAACACCTGGCTCTCTTTCAGAGACATTATTCCTCCTGAAACCGTTTATTTTCTTTGGTTTCACATATAAATTGAATTAATTTGAGATTTCAGAATCAACTCAAATTGGAAAAGAACAACAAATAAACTGAACTCCTGTTGACTAGATTGTGTTTCAGTGTAAATTTCCCTTTAAGGCAAAGGTTTATAACATTTGATCTAACTTATTTGTACACTCAAGATGTAAATTAAATTATTTCATCCTCATTTTAGTTTGTGTACTTATTATTTATTTATTTTTTTTATTTATAGAGTCTACTGCAGCAGCCCCTGCACCATGATCCGCAACTATCCCATCAGCCCTTGCACCAGCAGCACCAGCAACACAGACAGGACTTACCCCCCCAGGCGTTGCTTCACTCCCAGCCTCCACCCCAACATCAAACTCACCACCAACACCACCCACGGGACCAACACCTCTCCCAGCCCCATTTTCGCCAATCGATTCCGAGTGGCCATAGACAGATGCAGTCCCGGCCACAGGGCAACCAGCAGCGTAACAACCATGCCAGACCCAGAATGGTAAGCACTTCAAATGTGTTTTTGATGCTGGCTATCAAGTTATATTTCATTCATGCAAAGCAGTTCACTACACTAGAGCAAAACTGCTGTCAATTAATTCATTTTCACTCCTGGCAGTACCATGAACATCAACCTGTTTTTCTGACCTTCTCCTGCTTTTCTTCAGACGCCGCCTTCTCCAATGCAGCAGATTCCTCCTCAGCGCAACAGCAACCTTCGGGAGCTGCCCATTGCTACTAGTAACAATAATACCTGCCCATCAGTGCCTAGTGGGCAAGCAAAACCAGTTACCAAGGCAACACAAAATGTTAGGCAAGGGCCCGTTGCTCGTTCTGGACCAGCAGGAAAGGTTGGTCCTGTAGCACAAGGACAGGGCTCCGCCAGAGCACCGCCGCAGCCCAGAGTGCCCGAGATAAAGAAAGCACATCCAGCTGCACAGCCAAGCACCACTCCACAGGTAATACTGCATAACATCACTGTAAACATGACTTATGTGTGGGAGATGCTGGATGTGTTTGAAGTGCTTTACATAATAGCAGTTGAGTACCACAAACAATTGATTTTAAATGAGACGTAGATGTAAATAAGACATATTCAGGTTTATGCAAAAATTTTTTTTAGTTTCTTAAATTTGATTGGCCGAGAGCAGGTATTCTGTGAGTATCAGCAATGATCCAGGCTCTTCATCTGTGGGCATCTGTCCAGCCGCAGCGAGTGTCATGCAGACTCACTATAGTTTGACACATACTGCTGCTGCTGTACTACATGATGTATTTTTAAAAGAATTTTAGGCAAGAATGTAGTAGTTTAGATTAAAAATAATTTCTAGTCAAGTCAACATTTATTTTTAAAGCATTTTAAGAAACAAGAGTACCAAATTGCTGCACGCACATTAACAATTTAAACATTTATTCTGTTTATTCTGATCTGCTTTGTAATCCTTAGCTTTGAGCAAGATCCTCTGTTTTGTCATGTCAAAGACATTATAGTACTCAACAATATGCAAGGAATTTAAATACTTGTTCTGAAGTGAAGTTTTAAAAATGGCAATGTCTTTTACCCAGCAGTTACAGTCAACTTCAGATGTGAATTTGTAGCCGAAGAAATTAGTTTCTCACACAGACAATGTGTTACTCATGTACTATAGCTCATTTACACACAAACATGTATGTTTTATTCAGGGATATTACTCTCTATATATACATATATGTCCACTAAATATTAATTTCTTAACTCTTGTAAAGTTGGGTTGTCAGATCAATTTACATTGCACCCACAGACAGATGATCATCAAAGTATGTTACTTCCACAATCCGATAAACATTGAATAAACACATTCAGTCTTCAGTTATGATGAGCAACAACCAATACTTACCAATACAACCAGGGCTTACCTGAATACAATTTTTTCTGATGACTTTGCATTATTCGACTAATGAAATATTTTTTAATCTATTTAAATTGTACCTTTAATTGCCTACATGGCCTAAAAAGTGCTCAAGCACACACATAAAGCTTGTCACAGCACACAGCAAAAGTAATGGTTGTGAATGAGTAAAAGAGGACGCATTAACATTCAGAAACCTATTGATAAACTACTGCTTTCTTTGTTTTTGACTTATCGGCACATGTACACCGAAGTATTATTATGCAGCTGAAAGCCAGTGCTCTTCCAAAACGGCTATGAGCACTTGAGAGTACTTTAACATTGAACATTCTCCAACTGTCTGAATTAAAAAAACAGCACACATCGCTTCATGTGAAACCCTTTTGCTTTCATTATTTTACAAAAGTGCAGTGTTGTTGTTTTTTTGTTAACATAAATGAAGATTGTAAGAGCAAGATATTATACAGGTCCCATTCATTTATCATGCATTGATCCTATGCCACACATTTTTAGCTTAACAATAGGTTGAGTGAGCATGTAAAGTTGCTGTTTTGAGGTCAATGATTGGCTTTTTCCTGTCATGCCCCATATACTGTTACCAGCAATTAGCAATCTGTCAACCATGGACAACTTGATTTACTTTGCCATATGCTGTGTGTAAAAACAATCTGCGACTGAATCATATGGATTGACTAAGCCTCTTCTCTTTTACAAGTTTAGTCGACTATTGGGGCAGGCCTGGGTAACACTGATCCCAAAACCAAATGTTACAGTTGTATGTGTATGTATATGTAGATAATGCAATTGCAGCTAGACTTTGTCTAGAATGTGAAAGTAACCACAAGCATCTTGGTCTTCTGCGTATGCATCACTAGACTGAAATGTTTTTGCATAAAGCCAAAAGAAATCTTCATTTATTCATTTCAGAATTTATATTCATCCTTGTTTAGAACCCAGATGAAGATGAGGAGACACGGCAATACAGACTGAAGATCGAAGAACAGAAACGTATGCGAGAAGAGGTCCTTCGACGTAAAGAGCTGCGCAGACAGCAGCAAGCTGGTGAACGCAAAAAGGAACTGTTGGAACGAATTGGCGGCCAACTCCTAAACCAGACCCAACCAACACAGAACACCACACAGCCCCCTGCAGCTCAACCCCCTCAGCCGGTCCCTTCCCTGATCTCTAACGGAACCCCACAGAACCCTTCGCCCATCCTCAATTCCCCTCGTCCCAGTGTTAAGACACGTCTGTTAAACACTAAACCTCAGGGACCCGCTTCAGGCTGGTCTGGGCCACAGAAGCCACAGAGTGCTGGTCCTAATGCCAATCTGCAGGGCCAGCATCAACCATTGCAGAAGAGGACCATCGCCCCACAAAACACTCAACGACCGGCTGCTCAGGGTGTTGGTGCTCAGACCAACCCAGTAGAAGGGCATGGCCTGGGTCAGCCTCAGCCCGGTGGAAAAAGAACAGTGATGCAAAGAACCAACAGTGTTGAATCACCACAAGTTCCACAGAAAGTGCGTGTAGTTAAGCTTCAGGGAGAGGTGAGTGAATTTGTAAGCTATTTAAACTCTAGATGTGGTCCTTAAAGTTCATGTGCCACACATTTTTTGAGTCTCTTTCTTTTCGTCTTTGGCCTTTGGTGGTTTTCTTGAAGTAGTTGTCACCTTGATAGAATTAATAAAAGAGTCTACCTCAAAGACAAGGAAGATTTCCAATTACTGTAAAAGTCATGAAGTCTACTTTTTCGACCAGTAAAGTTTTTCGAGCTAAAAACTGTTTAAGGTATGCAGCAAATTTCTCTTTTTGAAAGAATCGATAGCGGTGGTAGTCTTCATACTGGGATTTAATTGACAGAACACTTTTACCTTTTGTGGCCATAAATGGCACCATCCTGCTGCCATTAAAGTGAGACGCTTGGCATTTGCGTCTTTACTCTGAGTGACAGCAGATTCAGACATTGTAAAGGTTTGTATCTTCTTCAAGTCAAGCAGCAATTTTACGAGTCAAGTTGAGCAAGACCAAATGGAGGTGTCTATCGGTTTCACCAATCATTTTACATTTAAGTCTAGAGTTTGAGGTTGTTCTGACAGGACGTTTTATGCATCTCAACCAAGAAAAGGAAGACCCAAGGATGATTTATGGCCTCTAAGAGATGATTTGTTCGTTGAATGAGGAGAAAACATCCTTTTCCAGTCTCCTGCCTGAAGCGAAGCTAAATATCTCCTTTGACTGCCAGATCTCTGTGAATGAAGATAACTGTGTGTCAACTTAGTTAATAGAAAGCTACACGCAGCTATCTGAAGTGCCGTGGCTCTGACTGACAAAGAGGAAGAAGGGGGAGGGTCTGTCAGACCGAAAGAAGCTGATCCTCTAGGTGCTTCTCTTCTCCTGCTGTCAACCTCAGCCGCCTGACAATGTTATCTCTCTTTCTTGTTCTCCCTTCTAACTTGTGCTCGCTCCGTGTTACTCTCTTCATCTATCTCGTCTCGCCTCTCGCTTTATCCATCCATCAGCTCATCATTGAAGTGTGTTAGAATAGGTGTCAGTCCAGGGACATCTGCAATTAATCTTTCTCGTCTATGTTGATATCGGTGTAATAATACCTGCGAGAGTCCGGGAGAAAGAGAGATGCCGGTTCGGGCGGATTTGTATTTCTTCCAGCTTAGCCGCACTGATAAGAGCAAATTAAATTTTCATCAGCAAGAATACAAAAGCCTGCACCGTACAAAAGCAGCATGGGGGATGGAGGTGACGGGCTGGGTGGGGGAGGGGGAGGGACTTGTCAGATGTCGTCACCCCGCCCCGCTGTATTGCTGCAGAGCATCTGATAGATGTAATCTGAAGGTGTGGATTTTGTATTGAGTTGGATTAATCCATTAACCCCCTCAGATGGAGACAGACAGAATAGAGATAATGCACACGGTTTAGAAAAAGACAGATGAGGGGAAAAGGATGAGCTTAGCTGCTTTGGCAATTATGTCTTTGTTGTAGACTGAAGGAATGTTTATAGGGAGTGTGTTGAATATATTCAGGTTTGCTGTCGGATGAGGACTACATGCTGATGTTTGATTCTCTCTGTGGTAGACGGTATAAGTCGGATGTTCTTTATGTTTTTCTTTTTATATTTTAACAAACTATAAGAATAACAGAGTACAACAAAAGTAACATACAAGGCATTCAAGAAATCATAGGGAAATTTTGATATTTGAATACGATTTTGAGGACTAGTGTAGCAGTTCAGTCAGTGTTAAAGGTGCAGTAGGTGATCTGCCAAAATGCTAATCGTTAGCATAATAGCTTTGAAAACTGTCCCTCCCCTGCAGTCCTCCTGAAATCATGAACACAGACCATAAAGATGACAGAAGACAAACCCTCTAGATCATGTCATTCGCCAGTTATAAAACTACAAATTCCAATTAAAAACTATTATATCTAGCGCATTTTCAGTTGTGTAGCAAGCAAAACTTATCATAATGTGCAATCTTTCATGCATGCAAGGATCGCTGGTCTCACTCACTCACACATTGTCCTAAAGCGACTATGCTTAGTGGTTGGCTGACGGGGTGCAGGAATTACACTTATTACTAAGCCATACTTGCATGCTATTTCAGAACGAATATTTAAAGTACCATAGTGAACAATATAGGGAGCATGTCACAGGTTATTATTGTTCAAAAATGAACCAATGTGAAAATAAAACCAACTTCGGATCAGTAAAGCAGGCTCAGTGGAATAGCGCTATTGACTTGTTTTATTGTTAAAATAAATTAAAATCTACATCATCGATGCTGTAAAATGTGGCCTTATGAAATTGAAAATAGGCACATCAGTCTTTCGCCTGAAGATTTCAGTGGCTGAACAACACTTCAGTGCATATAACCCATTCATAACAACACAATCTACATCAGCTTTGCGTGACTAAAATAGTTTTAAAACTTAACATACCTGTCTAAAAGAAAAACTGTCATCCTTCCTCCAGCGTACAAAACTAACTCCAATATTGATTCAGGATTTTGAAAAGTTTTGATTCAGCATTTGTTTTCACCACTGTCACTTTTGCACGTGCAAACGGCTGATCTGTCTGCATGAATGGCTGCGCAGATGTACAAATTTGTACTTTTGTTGACAGACAGTTTGGGCTACCTATCAAAATTATGGGAATTATTGCCCTGACAAAAAAAACTAAAAATGTTTCTGAAGATAATCACTTACCTCACTTTTAATAAATGGTTTGGTTGTTTAATTAGCATCAATGACAGACTGGAGGAGGTTTATTATATAATGCCATAATGCATGGATACGATTTAATAATCATAACATTTGTCCCTGAACTTCTTACATTCACTCAAGACATAACAGACTAAAATTTGTTTATTATTTTGTGTATTTGACCAAAAATTAGTGATTTTTTTATTTATTTTTATTTTATTTAGATTTTTTTCAATCATGTGCTGAGCAATAATGAGCTTTTTGTGTATCAATCAGTGCAAATAATGTACTGAGATCTTTATTTTCTTTTTCAGGGTTATTGTCATGTTCATGAAACCTTGATATTCAACATAGTAGATTGTCATTGATCACTAATTTCCTGAGAGACAGAATTAGACTTCTGAACCTTAAGCACAATAGTTCTCACAAATGACAAATTTGAGAAGGGCATAGTCATTCATTAAGTATAGAAAAACACTGAGATGATGTGATATCTGTGGTGAAGAAAAAATGTAGGTGATTGGAACCTTAGGGCGTACTCACAGTAGCTACAGTTGGCTTGAACCGTGCCGAAGCGCGATTGTACCCCCTCTCCTCCGACGGCCTGCACTCACACTGGATCTTTACCTTCCGAATCCGAGCACGCTTACATCCTAGGTGATGCGACTGTTAGTTTAACAGGGAGAGAAGCGCTCTCGCTCAGCAAAGTGGAAATTGTTCTGTATTCAATTTAGTCATTTGGGATGCAGTGACACTCAGTCAAATATTTTGCTAAATAGATCCACCACATTTGGCATATATAAATGTTCATGAAGTCCTCGTGCTGCAGGTAAAAGGAGGTTTAATGAAGGTGGAGCTGATGTGCAGTGAGGGGTTAGCGTCTTTAATAAACTATGACAGTTCGTGTTTGTTGAAAAGTAAGAATTATTAATAAATCTATATGAATTCATATTAGTCCCCTAAAAGTGACGTCTCGTCATCTGTTTCGGGCTCAGGCACGCTTTGCACTCACACTACTAGCGTAACGCGCCACAGCCCAACCGAGCTGCACTCTGGCACCCCTCTTCCAAACTGGCCAGAGCCAACCAACTAAATCGCACCTGGGCCTGATTCGGAGCACTCGCACTTGTCAAACTAACTGGGAAACATGCCCAGGCACGGTTCAGATAGCATAGTGTGAGTGCACCCTTAAACCGTGATGAGAGCCCTTTTTGTGAGGTGAGGTTCCTAAGAACAGCTTAAATCTGACACTTTTCAAGGCCTTCAACATCTGAAGACTGCCAGGAGCCATCAGATAACACAAACACTTTGAAAGTTGAGGAAACAGTATTGTTTAGAGTGTGGAGCAAGAGTCAGAGGCAGTGTGTAAAGTCTCCATCCATGACATTTATACCCAGAGATGCGGTCACCAGTTTTCTGGAAGATGAATTCAGCTATATTTTATCTTCTAATAAGCATCCTGCATCAGACACATCACCTCTTGGACTAGTGTTGTCTGTTGTTCAGCATTTCTGCAGGGCTGCAGGATTTATTGAAAAAGTATTATTATGGTGATAATAGTATATGCAATATTTCACAGAAAGGTTGTTTTGCACAATTTGACCAATCAAATGGGGACTTACTTTTTGTTCACTTTTCTTCATCTTTTTACCTACCTCCTCAGTAGGTGCTCTTATACTATTGGCTAGACCAAGCCCAAAGGTGGACCTAGATCCTCAGAATAAATAAATACTAATGGCAGGAGTAGAGACAAATAGAAAGTGACAACAGCAAATAAGAAACTGAATATCTGCAGAGGTTTTCAGTAATTCATCTTGTTTTAAAGTCTAATTGTTGTCACCTTGACAGTTTCTTTTTGACTGAAAAAATTAAATTGTATCAGAAAAGTTGTTACTTATTGTGTTTAATACAGTGTTGCACAACACTTCTGGTGCTCTATATTGGTAAGGTTAGGGACAGGTCTGAAGTATGGGTAGGTTTTTTAAGGTAAGGTGTGGGTAAACTATAAATGTGAATACAGAAATGAGTTACAGATTTAATTTTAAGCATATTGTTTTTAAAATATTAGTACAATGTAAAAAAAAACATGTATGTATTTTAATGTACTAAATGATTAATTTCAATATAAGAACTTAGTAATTAGGGCTAATTAATATAAAATGGGATCGAAAAATGTGTTTTTTCTGTTTATTATAGTATGCTCATAACATTTAAAAAATAATCAAAATAGGCACAATTCTTTACGATAATGTAATGCTCAACTTCATTATCTCATATTTTGCCAGTTCTGTCCATTTCAGACTGATGGTCTGTGATATTTGTTAATCTGAGATTTTCTTTGTGTGGTTTGTAAGATGTGTCCTCTCTGTGTTCAGCAGGCAGATGCCAGTCCCAGCACTGCTCCCTCACAGCAACAGCAACCACCAATTGGTCGGCCTATGCCCCAACAGAGGCTTGGTCCCATCAGGAAAGTTACCATGGCAACTGGGGGTGTACAAAATCAACAACAGGCTGGCCGTGGTGTGACAAACCAAACGAACCGGGTATGGCATTGAATCAGGATTACTCTCACAAGCCCTTAATTGGACAGGTGCACAATGTCATTTTGAAGAGATGACACTAAGCTCTGGTACTAATGGTGCTTTCAGGTTATGTCCAAATCAGTATATTTAAGTCTTGGCATTTTTATAAGTTTAAATTTAAGCATCGTTGCTAAATCTGGTTATGACTGATTATAAGTTATAATTGTGGATTTTTGCTAGCCATTTTCTGCTGTTGTTAAAAAGGAAAACACTTGCCAGAAAGCTATTTATATGTTCATTGGGGCTTCAGTCAAATTTCCTTCTTATCTGCAGGGCTCTTGAGAAACCTTTGAGAGCACTGGCGTCAGTGGCACTAAGTTTTAAAGATGGAGGCACCAGCACCTGATTTGATAGTGCAGTCCCATAAGTTTTCTTTAGTAAATGAATATTCAATAGTAGCTTGTGTTGGGGATGCAAATAGAATTTTTCACTAGCAAAAGTTAAAGTTAAAGTTGCAACAGTCTTTGCTTTTTTATTCATAGACCTTGATAGCGACAGGTGTAGCACCTCACCAAAACATCTAACCTGACTTAAAAATACTGTCATAAATATTAACACTGCTACCTTAAGTTACCATTAGTGTCTCTATAGTAGAACCGTGATAAATGTTGGTGATTTGTGGATTTAAACACCTTCTGCATTTCTGTATCAAAATGGTATTCCTATTTTCCTATTCCTATGTTAAAAAGTGTCTTACTCTCCGGTGCTTCCCACACATAGACTTTACTTGGGTGGGCCGCCCAGGTATATTAACGGCCTCCGAAGTATATATATATATTTTTTTTTACTATTATTTTCATCCTTTTACACTTTTTTTGTATCCGCCCAATATAAACAACAAACACCCACGAGCGATTAAGTAGTGGAAGATCTTCTCTGTTTTACCCGTTTCATACTGCTCGTTCTGTGTGTGAGAGAACTCCCGTGCTCTGCAGACCCACAGAGACCTCCACTTTTTAGGTCCACCCGAGGTTTCCAAATCTACTAAAATATCCAGGATTTGGTTCTGCTTTTGTTTTCTAAGTTGTCGTTTATTTTTATGCACACAGCTGCAAGAGCTAGAGAGACATTAAATAATTCTTGAATCTAAACGACTTTACTAATCTTTGCTAAATACTCGGCGAGGACGAAATTACGTCTAAATTGACTGCAGAATATTTGTACACCATTAGAAATGGGTAATCAACTCATTTGTCATTCATTCATATTCTTTTCAGCTTAGTCCCTTTATTATTCATGGGTCACCACAGCCAAATGAACCGCCAACTTATCCAGCACATGTTTTATGCAGCGGATGCTCTTCCAGCTGCAACCCATCACTGGGCATCATGCATACACTCTCATTCACACATACACTACGGACAATTTAGCTTATTCAATTCACCTGTACCGCATGTCTTTGGACTGTGCTGAAAACCGAAGCACGCGGAGAAAACCCATGTCAACACGGAGAGAACATGTAAACTCCACACAGAAATGTCAACTGACCCAGCCAAGGCTTAAACCAGTGACCTTCTTGCTGTGAGGCGACAGCGTTACCCACTGCGCCACGGTGCTGGCCAACTCATTTGTCTTATTTAAATAATCTACATGTTTTATTCTTGTAAGTATTCTAATTTTTAGAGATTTTTCTTCCTTTTTTCTATCGTTTATTTCTCCTTTTTTGTATCTTTTATTAATTGATCATGTCAATATTATTATACATTTTTTTTTACATCTAAAATGCTTTGGCACTACTGTACAAATGTGATGCCAATAAAGCAACCTGAACTTGAATGAGAGATTGGCCTGTCGGTGGGTGCACATGGCTCCTGAATATCACAAAAGAGAAATAGTGCATTTTTAAAAACTTATTACAACTGTTTTTTTATTATTATTTAACTTATTAAAAAGAAAAAGCTTAAAACGGATAATAAAGAAAATAGGGTTAAAAGTCAAATTATGTTTTGTTTGTCACATATAGTTAACTATTTATGTGCTGTGGGTAAAAGGTGCGTTTCAATCCGGCCACCACCGCAAGTATATTTCAAACCAGTGGGTAGCACTGCTTTCTGTATACTAATGAATGGTTGTGTAAACACAAGACATCTTTTACATTTACATGATCTTCATTTTGTTGAACTTGCACTGAAAACCTTCCTGCCATTGTCGGGAAGTGAAAAAAGGCATGAAATAACCCAGTTTGTGCGTATTATTGACTGAAAATCACCTCAACGCACATATGGTTATCATATTTATATATTTTTTTATCTGCATCGTTGTTTATTTCTCCTAAACTTGTGTAATGCTGTCCAGAATATACAATACACTTGGGCCGTTTGTTAAAGTTATCATTGACTCTTTGTGGCTGTCATGAAGAGCTGCTGTAAGTGGCTCTCTCCTCGGCGCTTCAGCACTAGTAAAGACGGCAGGTTTGGTTTGTGCTATGGCTCAGCTGTGTCACTGCTTTTCCCAGGGGACCAGTAGCTGTTTTGGAAGAGAGCGAGAGCAGTAATGATATGGAACAGAGTGCCAGGTGCGATGATATTGACAGGCTGAAGCAGGAGAGATGAAGATCCCTTGGCCTTTTCCGCGCGCTGCCGTCTCTGTACAGTCGTCCGTTCTCAGGGGACAAATACAGTGCTAACGTGTGTCAGTCAGTCACAGCAGAGCGCCTTCCTGCACATCTGCCTGAGCGCTCATGTTGAGTCAGATATTCCAAACACTCGCTGCTGTTTACTGATATAACCGTGGCCTTGTAAATCACTCACTGACAACGGACCCAGGGTTTCGCTCGGAGCAAAAGTGAATTGTGTGTTCAGTAAGTGGTGAGGGAGCAACTGGCTTATAGCACTGGGAATCCTCCAGCGTGGATGGCTGCTGCATTTAGTTGGGTCAAGAGCCAACCTGGGCCATTTGATGGCACACATCTGTTCGTAAAGATGGATGGCATGCCTTTGCATTGACATGGAATGTTTATACATTATGATTATGCATTTTCTTTTACATTTAATTATACACTAGCAGCACAAAAATACCAGCACATAATAAATGGTTTAATAAGTAAATGTTTTATATTCCCTACCGTGAAAACACACTGGCATCAATTACTCATCTTTGTAACTTTACCAAAGTTTTGTTCACCCCCGAAACACAAATGAAGATATTTTTAATATAAGTTTTAATATAAGTTTTCGTTGAGATAACATAAATAATACAAATTTATATGATTTGCTGTAGAGCTGCACAATATGTCATTTCAGCATGGATATCGCAACATGCAATAATGCACATCCCCAATAGTCACATCGCAGGACATGCAGTGTTGAGTTGTGATAATAGGTGGCCAGGGGAAACAGGTCAGAACACACGACGGTTGTGAAGTTATTGCAGAGTTTAACCATAATGGAGTGAAAGTTTATCATCTAAAAAGTTTATTAACTAATTAATAATAAATCTAATTTAATAAATCCTTTCCAGAGAGTATATTGCAATATTTATTGCAGAAAAACTAAATATCGCATGGTCTGATTTTTCCAATATAGTGCAGCCCTAAATTGCAGCCCTAAGATGCAGTTGTTTTTATATGATTAGCATAGGGCTGTTATAACAATGTGTTTTGTCACAGTGTTGATATTTAAAATACAGAGTAATGAATGAACATATCTGTGGCTGGGTCAAATAACTCATCCAGAAATAGCATTGTTGAATTCTAACATTAGATCGGTAACGGTTCCTTTCATATGCGCGTCTTGTCCAATAATTGTCTTTGTCATGGAAGTAATGGATATTTCTCACTAAGAATTAATAGAAAAGATGAGTTGTGGCATGGGCAGGTTCAAACGCACGTGTTTCATGTTGAATGCGTGTGTCTCATGGCAGGTGTATCGCTTGTGTGTGTGTGTGTGTGTGTTGTGGACATTTACTTTTCAATGTTAGTTTTTCCCTGCTTGCTGCCATGTTGGATTATTTACAATAATCACACTGCGAGACATGCAATATTGAGTCGGAATTAAAGTTGACCAAGAGCTACACAATTTTATTTATTACTGCGGAATTGATAGGATTCATGCAAAAAGAAAAAAGAAAGTTTTTCTTATTCTGAATTTTTGCTTTGTTTCTAGTCTAAATATCTAAATTTTAAGGTGAAAATAAGAATAATTTTTTGATACTTTTGCAAGGTAAGAAAAGCATTTTTTGCATGGTGATTATTCAATTTCTATACTTGAAGACTGTTAGACTCACCAGAAAAGCATCAAATTGTGCTAATCAAACCCATCTCGTGAAACTGAATTCATATCGCAATATTTATCGCAGAACAATAAAATCACATTATCATATTTTTTCAATATCGTGCAGCCCTAATGAACAGAGTTCACAGCATCAGAGTAATACAGGCATGTTATTTCAATGTACTGATTTTGAATAAATCGATAACAATGAAAGAAAAGAACATACTTCAATGATTTCTGAATGATAACACTGAAACTGAACTGGAGCTTTACCATCACAGGAATAAATTCTAATTCTAAACGTTTTTGTTGTTGCATCCAAATCGGTTTTACCAGGTGAAGCTTGAATGCCTTAAAAAAAAAAAAGTCTTTATTGCCTTACAAAATGAAAGGCTTTTCTTATACTGAAGCAATGTCTGTGCTTGACTGTAATGTTGGCGTTATCTGTCTTTGGTTTGTGCCCAGCATAAAGCTTTGCTTTCAAGGCCAAAGAGCTCAGCTTCAGTCTCAACAGACCACAACATTTTCATTCAGCAGGTTTTGTCACATGGCCTCTAGCAAACTCCAGGCGTGACTTAATGATGGCCTCTTTCTGAAGTCTCTTCCCTCCAGTCGCTTCAGAGGCTTAATCAGTAAAGTGCTGAAGAGATTGCAGGACTGCCTCTTCTATCTCAGACAAAAAGCACTTCACCTTGATGTTGCAGCTGGCTTATTGGCCACATTTATGCATGTTTTTTTTTTTTTTACCCGAATCACAAATAACGGTGAACACAGAACTATGTGAAGTAAAGTTTTTTCCTAATTTTTTAGCTGGAAATTAAATCAAGAACACTGCAGAAATAAAATTTACTTACTTTACCTTATTGAAAACATTTATAAATAATATGGTTAAACTATGGAGGTGTAAGAGCACCTCTGAAAATATTAACATTAGCGCCCATTATGTTTATGAATTATAGATGAATATGTTCGTTTTCAGGAGCAGTTACTCAATTGTGTTTCTTCTGCTGAACTGCTATAGAAACTATGAATAAAAATAGTTAAAAGATATGATAATGAATTAAACAACAAAGATTACACCATCTCATAATCATCTCTTGTTCCAACATTACATAAAAGCAGTGGCTTGCTCTATGATGGTGTCCTGTTACTTGTTTTTGCCTAATTGTATCACAGTAGTTGTTAATAAATAGTTCTTTGCATTTTTTCGATCTCCACAGTTGGTAGTTCGAGGTAGAGGACGTGGCCGTGGAATGAACCGTTTGCTGACGCAGCAGAACCCGAGAGCTCAAGATCATCAGCCCAGCACTGTCTGCATTGAGGGTTTATCAAGCACCACAACCAATAAACAGCTCCTGAACCTTCTCAACTCCATTGGCCCTGTTGAGGTACCTTAAGCTTTGTTTTTCACTCATCAAAAATACATTTATATTTTTGGCTTATTAAAGATCAAGGATTTGAGTTGGATTTCAAAGGTTAATACCCTAATCTATTTGATATGACATGTAAACACCTATTTGGATTGGAAATTTGGTTTGGAGGCTGGAAATTTCATACAAAGATGTAGCACAAGAATAATGATGCATGACCAGACTCTCTAAAACATTATGAGGGGTCCATCATACTGAACGTGCTTTTCTGTTCTGCAATCGCAAGGCGCACCAAACAAGAAAAAAAGAAGTGCAGCGTGCTTTTTGTCGCTAGGCAACGACTGAATCAGCTACATATTGTGCGCGAGTGTTGCTGTTGATATTATTGTTATACTTTTAATAATTAATAATATTGTGATATTCAAGATTTGTGAAGTCATACAGCTCTGAACATAGATAAATACACTAGAAATTGCATACAGACCCTGAGCATGCGTCAATAGCCCCCACCACACACTGACCACCGGGGCAATCATAGATATATGTATATATGTGTATATATCTCTGGCTCTGGATGGCCAGTCCTCCTCTGCACCTTGGTCCTACATTCATTTCAAATGAGTACTACCCTGTACTAAAATGGCGGCTCTATTGACACATTCCTTCCAATAGAGAGCAACAGCATAGGCGACATCTAATGTAAACATCTATCCCTCTGAATAACTCAAAACAGCAACCACTAGTCCTCTATCTTCAAAAGTCTTCGAAGTTGTCTTGACAACACAAACACTCCTGTCACCTCACTGAAAACCCCGCCTCTGCTTTCATTTGGTTGGAGAATTGGAGAATGAAAAAGACACGAGTGATATAGCATGCTTTTTCCGCTCAGAGTTGTCTTTTTTTTCAGCTGCGAGTGCACAGCATGCAATAACGCAGCAGGTGGTTAAAACGCATGGCACGCAGGGTGCATAAGCAGCGCGCAAAACAGTTGTGGCCATGAGTAAACCATACAAAAGATGCAACTCTCAACGCAAAAAGGGCATTTGGTGTGAATTAGCGCGTTTTATAGAACAGTGTCACTCGTTGACTGGTCAATTGTTTTTAATACAGTCTAAAAGTGCCCCAAAAATCCTATTTGATTTAGAAGAATTATTAAATTGTTAATACTTTTTTTGAAGTATCAAAGAAATCTTCAGCACATGCTTTCAGATGGGGCAGCATTTACAACAAAAAGTCATAGTTCACTGACAAGCTATGCTAAATCATGTTTAATCTGATTATAGTGAGATTGAGATGATCATTCTTTGAAAAATACATTAATGAAATGAATTAGGGCTGCATAAGAAAATGTGACATAAGAACATGCTTTAGGTTTTTACTCCAATCCTGTTTCATAACTTCAGTTGAATGCTTGAAATAAATCCTTCTGTGAGATGATTTCATAGCCATGAGATTAGTAGTCATGCTGAATCAATGAAAGCGGTAAAATCTTTTATTTGTAATGCAATGCTATGGGGATTTGCTGGATTGGTGCTTTGTGCCGGCTTCTGGAGTTTCTGCTAGACAGTGCCCTCTGGCTTATGGAGGATATTTTGCCGAACTGTGCTTCTCTGACAAGATGTACAAGACAGTCACAGCTTTGCACAAATGTCGTTGAGATTTTGTTTCAATCACTTAGTCCCATTACAATGTTTAGTTTTTTTACTATTTATTTAAATTATTCTTAGTAAATACTTTGTTTAATAAAATTAGTGATTTCTTAAATTCAATCCAAAATTCAATCTTCCAACAATAATACAATCTGCAGATTTAGTGATTTGTTCTGCTGTTTTTTTATTTATTTATTTATTTTTGTGGAGTCTCCAAAAAAAATACCACAATATCAGTAATTTACACTTTTTTTTAACAATAACTAAGGGTAAACAAGAACATTAATAAACCCTCAGTCCCCCATCCCACCCCAAGAAGGAGAATTAAAAAAACACACACACACACAACATTAGCACCTACAAGAATTGTCAAAGCAACTAAATAAATATACAAAAATGATAGCATATGCACACATTAATAAAAATTACAGAGATCTTTCTTGAGAGAAAGAAAAAAAAATCTTATAAATCAGCGAAGAGATGTGTTGTATTCCTGACAAAATTAATTAGAGGATCCCAGTTTTTATAAAGTTTTTCAAGGGAACCTCTAAATGTAAACTTAATTTTTTCAATATATAGAAAATACATCAAATCTTCTAACCATGAGGTTTAGAAGACTTCCAGTGTAATAAAATCCATCTCTGGGCTATCAGTGACGCAAAGGCTAGAACATTAGCATTCTTATTTGAAAGGTTATCCAACAACGCTGTTACACCAAAAATAGCAATCAAAGGGCATGGTTCAAGAGAAATGTTGAACATTTTAGCAAAAGTATCAAAGAAAAAACTCCAAATATTTTCCAACTTTGGACAAGAAAAAAACATGTGGGTATGATTAGCAGGAGCCAGAAGAGCACCTATTACAACAAACATCCACACTTGGGAGTAGCTTACTTAATTTGACATTCGTTAGATGAATTCTATGGAGAACCTTAAATTGAATCAGACTCCGTCTGGCACAGAAAGAAGAGGAATTAACCCTCTCAGCAGCCATTTCCCACCATTCCTGATCTAAACCAAGTCCAAGTTTTTTCTCCCATTGATGCTTAAACTGAGAAAGAGAGGGCAAAGCATGGGGAAGAATCAGATTGTATAAACTAGATATGGAGCTGTGATTCTGAATTAAGCACCTCTTGTATAAAGAAGTCTCTGACAGGTTAGAAAATGAAAGAAACTGACAAAATTATGTACTTGGGAAAAAACGAAACAAATTAGACTGTGGAAAATTCAATTTCTCTACAAGAACAGACGAACTCCATTAATAAATAAATCAGAAAAATGAAGGACACTTCTATTTTCCTATAAAATGAAAGAAGACTCTAATGTTGAAGGAGGAAATAGACTATTATTACAAATAGGGTCATAAAAAGAAGCAGCAGCAAGTTTAAAGTGTTGTCTGAACTGCCTAAAATCCTGAGAGAACAAACAACTGGGTTTGTAGTATTTCTGCTGTTTTTCTTGAATTAATATGCAGTTGGTTTCATGCACGGTAAAGATGTTTAATTCTCTGGTTTTTGATAAGTGTGGCAAAATGTTAATTTAGGACACGAGCAGAAGTTGTTGAGCAGGGTGTCATAATTAACTGTCAGGTTCTTCTAAAATTCTTCCGCTGTTCATACAGGATTGTGTTTTCCCATCATTATTTGTTCGGACCCTTTGCACTCAAGTGACAGGGCCACTGTTACTGTCTTATAAATACAAGCAGCACAGCAAAAGGATTAGGCATAAAGAAGGGCTTAAAATTAGACTTTCTTTTAAAAACAAAGATAAGAAGCTTGAGGATGGTTAATATACTCATCTTAAGCCATCAGGGAACTATATTGCTGTTTGCATAACAAAAGATCAGTTTAGATTTGACGCTTGAGAGATGTAAATGACACTTTAAACATTACACTTTATTTAGCATTTGAACTGAAGGTCTCAGTGTAAACCCTGATAATTCTCCTCTTTAATTTAAGATTGATTGGCAGCAGCACCACCTGCTGGTTAAACAGCAGAAAACATCGTTATTCATGAATAGATTTAAAGCTTTACAATTCCTTGATCTAATGTGGAATATTTTTAGTGTGTGTTTTTTTTTTTTTTGTAAACTTTCTGTATGCTAGGTGAAAACATTGAGCTTTACTGTGTGGAACACATTGAAGAGAACATTACAACTGAAGTAGTAAATTACTGGTTATAAAGCATTTTGTTGTTCAAATCCTGAATCTAAAGGTTTTAAATGTTAGTTTTCCCATACTTTAATTTATACCACTTTCTGTCTGTATATTACATTTTTGTTTGGCTGGAAAGTGCGCATTACCACTGATTCAAGTGAATGTGGTGTCAATGCACAATTACAAACACACGAGACAGTCACCCCCACATAGAAATATTGAGTGTTAATATATTTGCACCGTCAATACATTTGACAAATCCATGAGTTATTTCAACAAACCAACTTATTATTATTATTTTTTTGAGTATACGAATGTTAAACCTTATAAAAATTTTAGGTGATTAATAAAGAAACTCCCTCACATTACCTTGACTTTGGAAAAGTTTTATTTCTAGGCAAGACCCAAAATAAACTGTTTATAGGATGATCGTTTTAAAATAGTACAATTGCGCCCTCTGGCTGTGTGCGTTTGCGCTGCATTCCTGTATGGTTTTTACCAAGTTCTTGTTCTCGCTATCATACAGAGCAAAAAAAAAGGTCATCAATGTAGAAAATAGAATCTACAGCTATACATCATTTGTGTTTTTCTTCTACAGAGGTTCAATATGTTGCCTGAGCAGCGGAAGGCCATCGCCAAGTTTGCAAATCCAGAACATGCAGTGAGTTTTCAGCACAGCTTCCACAGGTAAGCATTTGAATTCATCACACTACACAAATATTGATGGAGCTGTTGACATTTTTAGGGTCATTTTTACCATAAATCTGTAGGTTCACAGCAAGAATATACAATTGAAATGTCTTGTAAGATTATAAATAATAACAGATTCATGATTCTATTCGTTCATATCGATTTTTCAGCAGATCATGGTAATTTGCATGTCTAAAAACTAAGGTCAATGGGTGTGTTCACACTTGTCAGGTTTGGACTGATTAAAACAAACCCTGTTGTTGCAATCCAAACCTGGTGTGCACCAAACCAACATATTGAAACCGCTGAAAAGTTTGGTGTCTGTTCATTAACAAAGGATGATTAGACTGAATTATAAACGCATACATCGAAATTACTCTGAAACAAGACATATTGTCATAAGATGCAACACCAAAACAGAACTCTCAAGCATACCTGACTTTCCTCATCATACTCTCAATGCTGGGCAGTAAACGTTAATACAGGCATTGGAAGCATGT
The DNA here is from genome assembly GCF_903798145.1 of Danio aesculapii. Classification (NCBI taxonomy): domain Eukaryota; kingdom Metazoa; phylum Chordata; class Actinopteri; order Cypriniformes; family Danionidae; genus Danio; species Danio aesculapii. Next base: position 39,749,649 of record NC_079441.1, on the reverse strand, counting down.
TTACAAATATTTCTGTGTTGCTATTTTGACTCCTTTACACTTTTTTAAGCTCTTTACGAGTTCTTAACTGATACTCGAACTGAAGATGTACACACAAACAATACCTAGTTCAATCCAGCATTGTATATTCAGTAAGTTCTGGCACGAAATGTACAGGTATGCCATTAATCTTGCATAACAGTGTGAACACTAAGTGAAACATATCTTAACCCATTTAATCCTACTGTGCCTTTTTCTATTCCTGGAGGCTCTAAAAGTGTTGTTGTCAGCTTTTTCCATCTTTAAATTAAAGTTTCATTGTTTTGATTATAATTATTCAATGTCATATGACCAGTTGAGTTTACGCACTTCCTGCATGTGCATCTAAAATAAATAAGAGGTTATGGTTAGGTCCCAATTGTAACCGATAATATTACAGCTGATATTATCAATTCAAAGTGAAGTGATGAAGTCCCTAGCTCGATAATCAAAGTATCAAAGGAAGCTCGACGTTTGTTTGTCAGTGAGTTCTAAGTACAAAACTTCTATTCTCAAATTGCAAAATAAGTTTGATTAAATGGGTTCATGTATCTTTTAATTATTGTACTGGATTAAACAAGCCAAGAGAGCCAAAATGCAGGTGTGAACACAACAGAAACAACTCCCATATCATATATTTAGGTGTTTTCTGTTGGTATTCAAATTGGAAGAGTTGTTGTGCACAATAGTTTACATAAATATTTGGCAAATGAAACATGCAGCAAATCTTACCTGTCAAAAACAAGCTCTATGGTGACTCTACCAACGGTCGTGTTTTGTTAGAGATGCCTTTTAAATGCACATGTCTGATTTCAATCACATGTTCCCTTAATCAGGCACATGATAGATTTGTCTCACATCGACGTTTCCATTATTGATGGCTGAGGAGAAAGTCGAGAAGAAAAGAGAAGTGAGCAAGAAGAACGTGTCTTTTTCTGGAAGACAGACGCACAATCAAGAATCAAACGTTTCGGAAGCCATGCAGAAAAGCACTGTCAACAAACTCGAGACACATGCATGAAAGAATCAAAGACAACGAGCCCAACACTAGCTGTGTCCTGCTGGATATGGCACAGCATTACTTTACTTGAGTACTTCAACTCATGACTATGGCATGAAGTCCTGCTCTCGTTTCAGTATCTTCATGTGTAAATACATATATATGGAAATCAGTAATGATTGAAACCAGCAGTTGAAAAGAAAGTTAGGAAACCAAGACATTTTGATGGCACTTGATAATAGTTGCTCCCATCCTGTAGCTCTCCATATAGACACATTCTGATATGAGTTCTTGATTTCTTTTGGAGTTTTCCACAGTAAGTGAATTGGTGGGAAATGGGTGGTTTGGTCTCTGCATGCTACAGTCGTTGTTTTTGTCACCTGCAGAGGGCAGCAGAAGACTTCTGATTTGAAGTCTTTGTGTTGAGCTTGTAGACCACAGTGTGGAAAGCACTGCTTTGTAGAGATGTTGAGAAGTGCTGTTATGGACCTTTAGGGACAGGTTTGTGTTGTTGTTTTGGAAGCCACTGTGAGGTTTTGAGTTTTAGTTGTGTGTCTTTATTGGAAGTCAATGTAGATTGTCAGTGTCTCCTTTTTTGTGCTTTTGTCCATGACTGTTCACCATTTTCAGTTTTCATCGTTGTAAATGTATTGGAGCTGAGTTCTGGTCTGCGGAGCTGGTTTGTAGTTCATAATGTGCGTCTAAGGACAGCTGAAAAACAATTCAACAGTAAATGAGTTTTATACTTTGCTTTTAAGTTTGGGTGTTGGAGTCGCATGTTTAGATTCTTTTAATTGTTGTTTGAGATGGCTTCCAAGAAAGTATTAAAATCAGGCAGAAAGTTCCCCTTCATTTTTTAATAGGTTTGGTTTCCTCGTAGCACACATTGTGTAGAAAGGAGGATGGCTGAATCATGGCCCGTGCGATTTTATTATAGATTTCAGTGCTGCTGTGGTTTAAATGCTGTGACATGGGTTAAATTTTGATCAACTTTCAGTTCCTTGTGAAGAGAGATCTGGATAAATGGTAGACCTTTGGCTCGGTTGATCATTTTTAAGTTGGTCATATGGGAATGCAGGTGACTTGTTGAATTGCGGTCAGTTAAGGATGGAGATTGGTCAACACCTGCTCTTAGAGACCTTTCCTAAACCCTTCATCTACATTTTCCATTTTGTTTTCCTCATTAATTGTTACACAGGGCTTTGAGTTTCAGAAGACGCGCTAATATCGCCAGTGAGCATAATGCAATCTTGCAAAGTGATGTCATGGCTTTTAATCATGGGTTATCGCTGTTATGATGTCATCGTCTTTATTATTTGTATTATTTTACTTCAAAGCTTAGACATTTGTCTGTTTCAGATACAACAGTATAGAGGAGTCTTATATGTTCGGGCCATTTCAGTGAATGAAATGTAAAATAAATATAGTTAACAACGCATCCGGGTCTGTCGTTTCAAAGGGTTTGGGAGCAACTATTATCCGTGTTCATGTATATAATGAAAAAACTGTGTGAAACTGTCCAGTCTGTTGTTTTCTCATCTCGAAATCTTCCCATGTTTGAAAACTAGTATGTGACTGGTGAATTTCATTTCTCGGTTTGATTTTATATATATAAATATCAATAGAACGAAGTATACCTTGGTCGTTTTACATCCGTTTTGTTATTTGAGAACTTCGAGATTATTATTTGAGGATATTTTAAAGATGAAAATAAAAGATGGTCACATATATACCATGTAAATACGGGTATGTGAAGCCAACTGTCTATCACCATTAACTGTTGTCTGATGTTGATTTGTGTTTGAAGAGTCAGTCCTACTTAATCTGAACACAACATACACTTTTTGTTTTTTCTCCATACACCTGACTTACTTTTCCATGTTGCAAAACTAAAGAAATTGAATTTGAGCTAGAAGATTGTGTTTCAGAGTTGGGTAGATTCAAACACGTGGGATGTTATTTTGTCCATTATGTCTTTCAAAGTTAACTTGTTAACCGCAATCCTTCAGCATCCACTTGTTTTAAGATGTACTTGTAATTTGCTGATCTTCTGTTATAGTGTAGTAGTTGGGCATGGTTGATCCCAGTTCCCTCTTTGTGTGTATGTTTGTGTTAATAGTTTACCTTGTGAGTTTGCAGGAATTACACAAATGCATAAATATGGGTAAGATTATGAATGTTAATTAACATAAACTTAGATACACTCCAAACTATTTATTTTTATTTTTATTTTGTTTTTGTTCACTTTTGAGTTCATGTTTTTTAAAAGGACGGATATTTTTGAAGTTGCAAATGCAAACATTTATTTTTTGGTTTAAATGCATTTCTTCATACAAGAAGAGTGAATCCTGTGGATTTAAAAGGCGTAAAGCAGTCTGAGTGACTAATTTTAAATCTTATAAGACATATTTTAAATCAGTCTTATAACAGAGAAAAACTGCTTCATATTGAATCTTTTAGTAACTTCATTGCAAGTGTTAATTAACTTTGAGGGAAAATGTCCCTTTGCCAAATGTAATCACTCATGTGATAGTCTTTATAGATTTGATAAACTGTCTAGTCAAAATAACAGAGAATGTGTTCTGTACTTAAGAGTAGGCTTGAGGTTTACTTTATTTATTTAAATTATTATTTCTGTTGTTTACAAGTGGCTGGCACACTCCATGTGTGTTTACTTTTCTTTCTTTCTTTTTTTAAATAACGTGAATCTTACTGCTTAATGCGGTTTAATGCTGCGATTGACCAGTATATAAAAATATTAGGATGCCCTATTGCTTTGATATTTAATACTATTTCCTTACTTGCACTTTTTTATAATGATAATCAAAATTTATAACACTTTCAAATCTGCTGCTTTAACTGTATAATGGTTTAGCGTGTTTTACTGTTTTAAGCGTCACACACTGTGCACTGTTTCCCCATTAGCAGCAGTCAGATGATAATATTTACCTTGAAATTAAACCATTTTTTCTCTTTTTCAGGACAGATCTTCCAGGAGAACAGAAAGGAGGGTTTTTCATCTAACAGATTCTCTTTTTATATTCTGAAATGCATTGGTTTTCAAATTTTCTTTTGAGGGTAGTGTATATAAATGTCTTTTTTTTTTTATATATATATACACGCTATATTAAATGTTTTAGTTGTTTTTTAGGTTTGTTTGTTTTTTTTTGCTAGAAAAGGTAGAACTTAGAGTTAGCCCGATTGAGAGATCGATGAATCGGGAAAGTATGGTGCCATAAATTGAAAATTGAAATTGAAAAAAAAAGTGTGATCTGGTTCACAGTTAATCTGGTTGATAGCTTATTAGGAATCTTGAAGTGATCTGTTGTCTTGTAAGAGTTGTGTCTTGGTTTTCAGGTTAGTGTAATGATTGACTAAATGGTGTAATGTCTCAAACTCATTTTGTTCATTTCATGACAGAGTTGCTGTTTAGCTTTGGTGATCGTGTGAGAGAAAGAATAACTTCTATTATCAACGCAATCTCACGGCAATTCGTAACATGATGATTTAGTGGCTAATTGGTATGAATTGATACAATCTCATTTGTACAATTTAGTATGACGGCTGAGCCACACCTCCTTTTTAAAATTGTACATTTTTGTATGACTGAACTGTATGAATTAGCCACTAAACTGACAAAACGTAAAATACTTAAGTTTTCTCGTGAGATCAGGCTGGTATTAAATGTGTTATGCTTTTAATCGCTGTTGTATTGAATGGTTTCATTGAATTTCATAGTTAAATAGTTTAATACCAAGAGATAAGAATTAACTGATAATTCACACAAAAATAAAAGCTGTCATATTACTGACCCTCTACTTGCTTTTTTTCTATTGACTTCCATAGTATAAAATACTGTAGTTGTCAATAGCTTCAGTATTTCTAACATGATCTCACAGCAGTTCAGAACTTTTTGATTTGGTGGCTAATTCGGATGAATTTGTACGATCTCGTTTGTACAATTTAGTTTGATTTGCTCATTACCCAATGATGGTTGGGTTTAGGGGTGAGGTTGGGTGACATGCCTCCTTTTTAAAACGGTACATTTTTGTACGCCTGAACTTGTACGAACCCGTATGAGGTAGCCGATAAACTGACAAAACGTAAAATAGTTACGTTTCCTCATGAGATCAGGCCGGTATTTCCCAATTTCGTCTTAAAAAAAAAAAAAAGAAATAAAGGGTGAGTAAAGTGACACTTTCAGTTTGTGGTGAACACTTTTTCTAAACGACAAGTTCCAGTTCCCATCATGCTTCGTGTCAGACTGTGCAAGGATAATGAATGTTTAAATGGTGCCGTTTTGTGTGTGTTTTGCAGAAGATTAATATGGGGAGTGACGTATTGCTGTTTGTTTAGTTTTGTGTTAGGGTTTACAGGGGGTTTGCGTTTTGGTGCAGTTTAAGGGCGACAGCATTTTATATACTCTATATTTTTTTAACTGTATGGCAAGTGTGTAGTGATGGTCACGTTAATTTGTATCAACACATGCAAGTGTGTTATTTCTAACTTAAAAGTTTGACTTCAAGTGATGTTAATGGTTAAGTTGTCTATTACAACAGTAATTTCATTCTGAAAGTGCTTCATTTAGAGAACAAACACACTGATGTTGATGATAAGGTGGATCTTTTTTGTCCTCGAAATATAGTGGTTGTTTTTGGTGATCTTTAATGTTGATCTTTGAGTCCTTGAGTTCTTGTTTTCAGCTTACGCACTAACGGCTGTTTTATATTCAGTTCAGTCACAGTTTGTCGTACAATTCATAGTTTTAATTTTTGATTGTTTAATCTTTAAGTTTATTAACTTAAAGAGCCCATATTATACATGAAATAGGGTCATATGTAGGTTGTAAGGGTCTCCAACAACAGTCTAATATGCATGCAAGGTCAAAAAACACTTTGATGGTCTTATAATCTGCATTTATTTTTACCTAATTATCCCAGCGACTCCCATATGAATCGTTCAGCGATTCATTTGTTCCCAAACCCGTCCTCAGCGCAAAGCTAATCTGCGCTGATTGGACCGATGACAGCCTGCTGCGATTAGTCGACACTGACAAGGCTTCAGCGCGAGACAGGGTGAAATGCCCAGCTGCTAATCTACAATATAAAAGTAGTCACAGTGCATACACGCTTCATAGTGGATTTTGGCTGCCAGTGGGTGAATGTAAATACAGACGATGGACTAGAAAATACTGACGACTAACTATTTTATTGAGCAAAAAGTCCAAGAACTGCCAAGGAGATCTCCTAGCCCGTTACAGTCTACCTGCTCTTTTCACACACACAGGGCCGGCGCGTCCATAGAGGAGACCTAGGGCGGTAGAATAGAGAGGGAGCGTCGGCGACACCTCCCTCACCGCCAGCGTCCTCAGTTATATCAGCGAATACTGATCGTTTTTACTGATCCTTCCTTTAACAAACTGATGAAGTCTTCTTTGTAAGCATGTAGTTTCCAGAAGCACTCGAACTGCTCAAGGCTTGGCTATATTGCTGAGGTTTCATCTTTGGGTGGACTGTCAATAATATCCATCTGCACAGCGTGACTTCATTCGACCGGTGTCTGTGTGGCTTTTTTTCTGTTAGTGGGCGGGGCCGCAGGTTTCAAATCTCCCGGGTTTGCGCGTGCAACTACTTGTGTTTCGAAGCCGCATCATCACGAAACACCTAATGACTCGTTATCAAGACAACTCGTTTGAAGCACTATGAGTCGACTCTTTTATAGATGAATCAATAGTTTTAAACACTGTACACTTACAGATTTAAGCCTTAGCTGGATATTTCACTTCACTTAGAGCTGTGTGACACACTACATGGAAGGGCATTTTCAAAAACCCATAATATGGGCTCTGTAAAGAAAATAGGGCGAGAGAAAGTAGTGCTGTCGCCTCACAGCAAGAAGGTTGCTGGTTCGAGCCTCTGCTAGGTCAGTTGGCGTTTCTGTGTGGAGTTTGCATGTTCTCCCTGCGATCCCCCTACAGTCCAAAGACATGTGGTACAGGTGAATTAGGTAGGCTAAATTGTCCGTAGTATATGTGTGTGTGTATGTGTTTCCCAGTGGTGGGTTGCAGCTGGAAGGGCATCCACTTCATGAAACAAATGCTGTATGAGTTGGTGGTTCATTCCGCTGTGGCTACCCCAGATTAATAAAGGGACTAAGTCGAAAAGAAAATGAATGAATGAACTTAAAGAAAATACCATTTACCTCAGATTTGTGGTCTGCCAACTTGACACACCCAAATAATCAAATCTGAAGTGCAAGTGTTCCTATGAAAGCTCATTTCTGCCACTGATTTATAAAAAATGGCTGCATTTGGACTTTTACTTCTTTTGCAATTTACTTAATATCTGACGATTCTGACTTTAGATATGCAATTTTATATTTTGCAATACTGAGTTCTAAACTTAAGTTAACGTCTTACTTTTTGTGTGAGAAAGTCAGAATTATGAGAGGCCACATTTATAACTTTTTTTTTTTTCCTCATGGCAGAAATGGGATTCCATGTTACTCTGTAAAACTAACAGATTTTGAAAACCACTGCATGTGATTGAATATCAAAAGATGAAAACCCCTCCTTTTGATATGAGTTTGAATTAATGTTGTGTCTATCTACAGTAAAGCTGCTCCAGATGATGCTAACCTGTCTTCATTTCTCAACAGGTGCTCCTCAGTTTAAGCGCTACCAGAAATGCCTCTTTCTTTTTTCTCTTTCTTTTTCTCTCTCTACTTCTGTTTTCATTCTCTCTCTCTTTCACCCGTTCTTTCTTTCTGGATGGGAAGGCTGTTGTTGGTCTCACTGTGGTGTTGTGTGCACATAATCCTTCTGTATTAAAGCAGGGGGACGTTGCGTCTGGATTTCCTTTCTGTATTAGTCCAGGTCCGTGGAAGTGTTGCGTCTGTGGGACCGCACCCTTACTGACTTCCAAAGTTCACAAAGTCGCACAAAGCCCCGAATGATCTGTACGCTCTTGCCAACTGTACACATGGGTTGTGTTGTTGGATGAAAAGAAAGCATTGCTTGGAAATCATTATTGTATATGGGAGGAAGTGATTTATGCTGTTTTGATCACCGCTTTTTTGTGCGTTAATGCAACGGTTTTTTGATGTGTCTGAAATGTGTACTCCAGACTGTCCTTCATGTTCAATTCTGAAGAATATAAATGCTGTTTGTTTAGTGAGCTCTTTTCTGGAGCTTGTCAAGTGGAAACCGATTGTATGCCTTTGACTGTACTTGCACTTGAATAATTGCTTGAAATAAATCCTTTTCCTGGGTTTTGTCTTCTGTTGCTTTTGTTGTTGTTGTTGTTGTTTTTGTTGAGTGATAAATTGATGCCTTTTGACAGCGTCTCGTATCCTTCTGTATACATTTGCATAATGCCACTCAGAACTGAAAACGTTTCATACATTTTGGACGTTTAGAGCCTAAAACGTTTTGAAGATGGCTTGTCATACCATTATTATTTCCATGTAAATTAGAAATGCATCATTTTGTGAAATGCAGGTTGTGCATATATTGGGTTGAGTCTGTGTATGTGCAAGTACTTCACAATCAGAACATAAATGTCAGAATACGGGACCAAATCTAGTGTTTAATAACTGTAACATCAACTACACTCAAAATGCTGCTTGTTTAAGCTGCTTATTTCAAATGGGCTGAATCAACCCAACTCTTTAGTTTTCTTTAGGCCAACTTAATTGTTTATGTTCAATCTACTTAAATTTGTTAAAACAATGAAGTAAACTTAATCAATTTGAGTTGGGGCAACAAAAAGGAATGGGCTATATGCACAGCTAGTGTTTTTCAGCCAATAATGAACTTCCGGTGAAAGCTTTATGTGACTATTTTCAGTTTCATACGGTTCTTTTTACAGCATCGATGTTGTAATTTAATTTAAGTGAAGTTTCATAAACTAATTTCGAGAGGAGCATGTGATATGATTGAGCACATCTGGCCACTCATCTGTAATCAGTAATAATCCAATCACAGTGATCCTAGTTTACTATAAATGGATAATTTTCTCCCTTCTGTTCTATCTTCGCTTCCACCCCATCTCCTCCTTTTTCCTCCCTTTTCTAAAGGGGGAGCTCTCGAGACCTACCTGATTTCGGATCTCCTGATATGCTTATCGACCGGGAGGGAGCCCTGGGCTCAAATATCTCCGAGCTCAGGGTTCTCTCCCGGGACAGCATGCCAAACCAGCTTTATACGCCAAGCATATCTAAGTGGGAACTCTTGAAATACATTCAGTTTAATAGGCTTAAACATCCATTTGGTTGTTAAAGCGTAAAAAGAGACAAAAGACCATTTATACGCAGGCACCGCCATTAGCAACAGGCTAGCGCAAATCTCCATTAATATATGGAAAATAATTTTACCACACTATTTTTAAAGACATGCTGCAGTAAAATGTAGTTTAATGCAGTGCTTCTTGTTTGGTCTGATACCCACTTTATATCGTATCTCAGCCAGGCAGTGATGATCGCTGTTTTTTAAAGAAATCAGACCTTAAACGCTGTCATTTTGTATGTGATGACAATTAACCGGAAGCCCTGGGGCTGGCTGACTGAAATTAAAAGTCTGTGTGCTTTTAATATATACCCCATTGTGTGGAACCCTGCATTTATTAGTGTACAGCCCTGGAATGCAAATTATAGCATTTTCAGTTGTTTTGATAGATTCAATTTGTTTTGACTGTACAGATATGGGAAATTGTTTGTAAAACATCACTTGAGTTCTTTGTTTATCTTAAATTACTATTAATTGTGATGTTTGTCATTCCTGATTTTATTCTGTAAACCACTAATTGCATTTTTTCCCAAATTTAGAAGGAAAATCTTGTTTAGAAGCGTTTTAAATAAAAAAAGGCATGTTTTAAGCCTTATTTATAGTCATTTTTAGACAACACAATGTCAATGTTTTAAGAAGAGTTAAAACAAAATCAATAATTAAATTTCAAATTGGATTATTATTATTATTTTGAGCAGTTTACAGGTTTTTTGGAAACAAACAAAAGAAAACTAGAACTTGCAGTATTTAAAAAATGAAAGAACTGTTATTAGAGATTTAGAGTATAAAAACCAATATTTTTGAACAATCTTTTTATTAAGATGTAATAAAAATATGACAATATAACATCACAATCATATTTACATCTTTGCTTTCAATTTAGAGGAAAAACAATAATAAAAAAGTACGAAACTTAAAAAAGGGATAAAAGGAAATGAAAAAAAGGGAAAAGAGGAGGGGGAGGGAGGGCACAGGTTGTTTAAATTAATAGTGGTCCCCTTTTGCCATTGCTATGTGTAGCAAAATTGCAAATGAAAACTTGTTTATACACTAAAAAAGGCTGAGTTCGATTATGATTAAGTTAATTTAAGTGGAATTAACATTTAAGTGGAATTAACATGAAAAAAGTAAGAATAGTTTTTTCTTTTATTTTTAACCCTTGTGCACTGTTCAAATGGACTACCATATTGTTATGTTCAGGAGGAAAACATCCACTGAATTAAACTGCTGTAAAATGATCAGATAAATATATATTTTTTCACATTTATTTGCATAAATCTGTTAATCAAACTCTTTAATTGCCAATTTCATAAATGATGTCACTGATTTGGTGAAAAAAAAAACACACAAAATGACATTCAAAAAGTAATTGTGGACTGATTTTTTTTTTTTACCTTTTATCACAGTCTTTGACATGTGAACGATTAGTAACAACATTGGCTTTGATGCATTGATAAATTTAGATTTTTTTCTCCCTAATTTTTTTCTCCCTAATGGCTGTTTTTGCCCCATTGACTTCCATTATAACCACATTTGCTGGTGCATAAATGCACAGTCTTTGTTTTTATTAACTCTCATAGTTCTGAGGGCTGAGATGCATATTTTAATTTTCTCAGACACACCAAGGTAAGTGCGCAAAGGTCATTTTAACATGCATGCACTTTAACTTTGCTGCTAAACTCCATATGAAATCCAGAAACTAAGCTTTTTGTTGCACAGGCCTATGTCAAAAGGGTTAATGTTTGTTTTGTTTTTTTAACCAAATCAGACATCATTTTGTGAATTTGGAAATTAAAGAGTTACAATCCTGTGATTTAATCCTGAACAGGACTGGGGTTGAACAGATTTATGCAAAAAAACTTGAAAGAATATTTATCTGATTGATTTTTACAGCAGTTAAATTCAGTGGATGTTTTCATCCCGAGCATCACAAAAGGGTATACATTTGCCCACAGTGTCTCGTTGAGTTCACAATATGTGTCGAAATAAGCTGGATCACCAAAAATCATTCTGCTAGCTGAAACAGAGAAAGTTATGGGCAAATTAAGACTCAAAATCACCCCAGAGTGGCCGAAAACATCCCCAACATGAGGATTAAATAAGTAGTTTGAACAAGCAGCAGAAATCTTTTTTTTTGAGTCTAAGTTCAATGTCTGGTAAACATAACTGCAGTCTCATTTTTAATATCAAGTAAGCCTCACTTTCTTGAGCCTGCAAAGAAAAAAAATCGATTTTTAAAAAGTAATCATTAGGAAGCGCTGTGGTCCACACCAATCTTTGTCAAACGCTGTAACCTAGGTGTTGTCATAAATTTCTAAGCTCCCTGAAAATTGTGTTTTTAGAAAGCAGAGTGATTGTCACTTGGGTAAATATTTACGCAATCAAGATGAATGATTGGAATTTAACGATGGGCAACCTTTATTCCGTTCACACTTCACAACAGTTGCCAGTCCGTTTTTGTTTGCGAATGCCAGCAAACGTTTGTTGAAACAGTTGCTCTCTCCGCAGACACAAGGCCCCTCTGAAGGATTAGTTGGTTTTATTTACCTGCTCCGAGGAATGCTTTTGCCCGCTCGCTTTTGTGTCTGTGCAAATGCTCAAGGTCAGGGCTGAGAGTGAGCCTCACCAACAGCTCTAAAAAGCAGCGAAACCTGCAGCACAATGAAGTCTCCTCAAGAAATGGTAGTGGAATTTCTATTCGTGTTGCGACAGAGTTCAAAAGCTCAAACTTCCATTCAGTCACTAGTTAACACCCTTCAAAGTGTCCATGCACACACACGCACACATTCATCATAAAAGACGAAAAAATGGATATGTCTGTATATTGGCTTCTGTTATTAGTGCAACACAGACATATTGAAGTCACTCGCTCGTACTCTTAAAAATAAAGTGTTTTACACTGACTTTCAGAATTAATAACGTATTTTTCATCCCACAGAAGCTCCTTTTACAGTGGTAAAATGTTCTTCACCGTGAGAGAATGATTCTTTTAAATGACCGATTGTCTGGGGGATTCAAACTTTTTGGTTCAGCCTGGCACCTTTATTTTAAAGAGTGTAGTGTGAAGAATAGGTATGGGCCGGTATAAGATTCTGGTTGTATGATAACCTTGGATAAAAATATCCCGGTTTCACAGTATTGGGATTACTGCTTTAAATTAGATTATTTTTAATTGTCTGGGTAAAAAACTAAAACCTTTTCTCCTCTTTGAACACAATATATTTTATTTTGAGAAACATTTATAATATTTTGGAGCAGTAAACATGCCAGGCTAAATCATTTAAATAAATGATTGACTTCTGCTGTCTTTATTAGTTTCTAAAACACTGATTTCTTTACTATTTAAAATGGCACCTTTGGGTATCTTTTCTGCTGGAGATACTGTTGTGCTAAAAAAAGGGAAAAAATGTAAAAAAAATAAATACATTTGGACACAAACCTTAGGAACGGTATTACAGAAAATGTTTTTAAAACTTTTTGACTTTTCCAAACCGCAGTATACCTTGAAACAATTATTGTCCCATGCCTAGTGAACAACATGTAACAAGCTAGAAAACTAAAGCTATTCCAAAGGATCGCCTATAAAAGACAGTTTGCTTCTCTGTTCAATGGTTGTTAAACGTTCTACATGGAACCAACATTTGGCACAAAGATCACTTTTATGAGTATGCATAGTTTTCTTTAAAATTGATGTGGCTCTTTAGGGGAGAGCAAGGACGAAAGTAACAAAGGATGAAAGTAACAAATCGATTTTCTCGAAGACTTCACAACGTTTGCTTTTCAGGTTATAACAGCACATTCAGCAGGCTGCCCTTGATGGAGTTGCCAAATATCAGCTGATTTCAAGACTGTGTCCCATGGTTAAGTCCAAACGTCAGTTTTTAAGTGTGGAAAGTAAATTATTGTAGTGGTGCTTTTTGTCTTATTGGGTAATTTCATGCAAATTACAACCTTGCCATGACAAAAACTACGTTTTCACCAAACTAGCAAAATCGTTTCTGTTTTGTTTGTGTTGGGAAGTATTTTACAGTACTTTAGAAGTACTCAACTGTCTGTCAGCGTTTTCAAACTATTATATTTGAGTTAGCAAAGTTACACAAGTGCCATTTTCACATCCGTCACATCCGGAACCAAGCTTTTTCCTCAAATGCAAAAATGTCAAATAAAATAAAATCAGTCATCTTTGTTCTATAGTGACTCTTATCCTTTTGATTCTTTTGAGTTGTGCAGTTTAATTCACAGAATTTCTACAAAGTATGTTTTATACTGTAAACTCACAGACTCTTTTGGTCACATCCATAACGCATGTTTATTTTCCTCATTTAGAATCTAAAATATGTTTACAGATTGATATTTTTCTGATGCCAAAACTCTGTGTTTAGCTGTTTTGTAAAATATAAACAGATGTTTCAATATAATGTTAACATAAAGTTTCTCTGTGAATTTATGTTTTGAATTTTTACTGCAAATGTCACATCCATAACGCTGGAATTGCTCTATTACAAGATGTGTTTCTCTTTTCACGTGTCTCAGTTATGATCAATTTACAGATTATTTAGTGCAATAACACATCCTTAAGTCACCAATGTCTGAGTTTTTCAGTTTAAAAGTAAATCAGGTTTAAATAGCAGGAGTTCCTGTGGGGGAGAATGTAACACTGTTATTTAAGTCACACTGCTAATAAACCCTATTTTCACTTCCACATTACAGTTTGCAGTGTTTGGATTTAGATGTTTTATAAAATTAATTCAAGTTGCTAATAATAATAATAATAATAATAAATATTTAAAAATGGTTAAAGTTTAATATTTTACATTGTTGGGTTGCTTTTGATGGAACTGAAATATAAAATGTAAATGTCGTTTATTATTTTTTGTGCAAAAATAAAGGACTAAATATCTTTGTAGTTTGCATTAACAATGTAAGCATCAGATATATTTAAAATAAACTAGAGTAAGCCAGTAAATCTAGCAAATATTGTTCTGCTACTTTCGTCCCTACTGATGGGGTGAAAAGTAACAATGTGCAGCTTTTGTTTTAAGTGAAGTTATATTGGAGTTGTTCTACATTGATGCAAAACAACAGCTGATTTTGATAGACCACTGTTATGAGTAACCACAGCAAAATATATATATTTCTGCTGAAAACATTATCTGTTAAAACAGGGTTCTCTCCACTACTGTTTCCACAAAGAACATCTCACAAAACGATGTTCTTTGCGCTTAATAAAATAGCTGAAAGAATTGGTGTCTAAAAGTCACAAATGTTTTGTTTTTCTGTGTTCTCAGTACTCAATTTATCAGCTGAGTTCACATCGACTGTGGCTGTTCCTCTCATTGATAATATTGTTCAACAGACTCTTATGAATGATATCATGATGTGGGAGGTGTTTGTAAGAATTAGCCTTTTTTGGGTTGGTAAAATAGTGACATTCAACCATTCAGCTTCACAAAACAGCTCTATTCGAGTCGGATCAGCAGGAGAAGCCCGTGACTGCTGTTCATTTCAGACACGTACTGTAGCCTACTGCAGCGTCTACTGTCTGAACTTGTAAACGGGTTTGGGGCTTATTATCAGATGGCTGTTGTTTCCTTGTTTGAATCTAGAAGCCACATATTACATCTCAGGCTTAACCAAAGGAAACATGAATCCTAAGAGTTTGGGCTTACCTTAACCGCAAGTTGGGAAAGAGACTCGTGGATGATGTGAACCGAAGCGCTTCATCTCGTCGCACCTGTTTCAAAACTTCGTGTATATAACTACTACATATATGTTAAACCACACTGGAAACCTTATTTTCTGTGTCATGTGTCGAGATATATATACACGTGATTCTTGTGGCGATGAATAAAAGACGTCGGCGTACAAGTCTGAATCCGTTAAGTCTGAAGGGAGATGTCTGCGACTACTGGGCATGCGCACATCAATATAGCCTTATTTTGTGACACTAAAACATACATTTTTATTTTATTTACTGTGATGGTTTAGGGTTGGGTAGGTGTAGACGTTTATAAAAACACAATTTAATGGGTTATTAAATTAAAAGAAAAAGTATCGCCGCAGCTGTATCCCTTCTAGCTACAACCCTGCGCCAAGAGCTCTCCAACAGTGGGCTCTTGCCCGAGAGATTTTCAGATGTTATTTGTGAAGGAAGGATTGTCCTCTTCATATTTAACATGGGAGCACAACTTTTCACAAGCATACAAAAACCAGATCAAAGACTTTTTCGCGTCTTATCGATAGCTCTCTTCAAGAGGAAGATTTGACTTTATTTCCCATTTCCACACGTTTGTTTGAATAGAGCTCTTGTTTCTGCCACTCGAGCTTATACCTGATGTACGTAAAGAAAGAATGGAAAACTTGTAAACAATAAATATGTTTAATTACCTGAATAGAGCTTATGTTATTATTTATTTATTGTGGCGCTTGGTTAATATAAACTGAACTTCAACTCTGAAAACTGGACTGACACAGTTTCAATTAACTAGAACTTCTATGTTACGCTGCTTTGACACAATCTAGGCTACATTGTAAAAGCGCTAAAGAAATAAACATGAATTGAATAGTTAATATTTAAATAAACAGCCACTGACAATCGACTTTTAAACAACAGTAATGACAATGTTTATGAGCGTAATGTGACAGTGAATCAGGCCAAGATGTTTAATGTCTGCGTTGTCAAAGAGTTTAAGAAACAAAAACATACAAACGAGCAGTTTGAATATTTTCTTTATCTCATTCATTCATAATAAACATATAAATAATAAATTCTATACATTTCCTGACACCTCGCCTTAATGAAAGGCAGGTTAACTGGTATGGCCACTCAATCATATGCTATCCAAACTGTGCATCAGCGGCATATTTCTATAAAACTATTTACCTATTACAAAATATGAAAAGAAAAATACATTTTAGTAAACGTACAGTAGTTACTCATTAATCTGCTTAACGAAACCCTTTGCTCTTTTACTGTGGGACTATTATCTGTACTCAATGGTCAGAATGTGCATTTCGTATTTTCTTAAAGAAACAATGAAACCAGAGGACAGTGAGCAGGGGGCGCATGTGCCTGTCCCACTCCGACATCCAAAGCAATGACCAAATAATAGATATTTCTAAAAGAGAAAACAGCACAAGACTGCAAAGACTCTGCACCTATTTAAATTAAAATATATTCTCGTATCTTACACTATTTCAAAAAACGAAAAGTGATTAGGTAACGGTCGGTCAAAATCTAATGTACAATTCTGTGTATAAAAATATAATTTCTGGAGCCCCACGGCGTTTGCTTACCCCTAAAATATAACAGTCATTTGCACATATGCACAGAATGTCACAACCTGTCATGAAGGTTTCTGTCTCTTGTCTGACATTATCTCTCTCTCTCTCTCGCTCTCTTTGTCCTGTTTAGACGAGATACAAAAATAGATTCTGCACCGCTGGATGGACACACTGCATTCGAATCCGTGTGTGTGTGTGGCACCAGCCTGAGTTCACGCGAGAATAAATTATGCAAAGAAAACTTTTAAGGCTCCATTTATTCTTTGAAAATGACATTTTTTAAAAGTCATTGTAATAAATATCCCAACTCCTCTCGGAGCCTTAGTCTCTCTCTCTCTCTCTCTCTTGTACTAATATTGTCTTATTTCCTACATTAGTGTGATTTCTCTTGCTTTATTTCCACACGAGGGTTTTCAGCTTGAGTTTACTGACATCCCCAAAGGATGAAGCATGCTGCTGTCCAAAAGCCACGTTCCCATTTGATACAGAAGCTTGGAGTACCAATGGACCCCCTCCTGTTGTAAAGTCGCATTGGACCGACTGCTGGAGTTTTGGGGGAACAGGACTGATGACACGTAATAATAGAGCCTGACGGGCGCGAAGGCCAAATGCGCGAGCCCCTGATCCTCAATTACGGCGTAACAGGACGCCAGTATTCTGTCGACCACAATGGTCCCATGTGCAGTCACTGGTGCGAACGAGCCCCGCTGCTCCTCCGTGTATATCCGCTTCACGATGACAGATTTAAGCTGACCGCTATCATCAACAACCATCACCTTTTGTCCGGCTCTGACACTGCTGGCATACGCGGCGGTCATGGTGTGGAGATCTTCCGTTGAGTTGTCGAGGACAAAAAGGAGGTGAGCGGCGGTGAGGGTGATCTTTTCAACGGGTTCTTGCGTTTCTATGACGTAAAACACACGTCGCGTCGTGGAGTCTCGGTCTGTGAACATGAGGAAGTCGCTGAACACCAGGTTTCCAGCGCTGTCCGCCGCTAGTACCTTGTCTCCGGGGTACAGGTCCTTCACGGCCTTCTGTCCTCCGTCCTCGAGCGAGACCAGAGCCAAACCTGGGAAACAGCCTCCAGATTTCGCAGCAACTGAATTTTCTGAAGACATAAATGAATAGCAAAGAGTGAATGAAACTGGGGGATTTTTTAATAGATTAAATAATAATTTAAGCCGAAATTTAAACTAGACAAACGCGCACATAAGGAATTAAAGACTGAATAAACCAAAGAAAACGTGGCAACGGGAATTAGGCTGTAAATAGAAAGCTTCTCCAAAAAACTTCAATGTCTTTGTGTGAGATGAAGGAGGAAAGAGCCTGGACTGCTCTAATTAAAAACCAATAAAGGCCGGACATTGTCATTCTAATGCAGCTTGTGTACAGAGCACTCTTGGAAAAGGACACTTCTGCCATTCCCTTGCGCCTCTTTCATATTTGCTCAGGTGCAGAAACTTCTATGTGACAATTCACACTTATAGAATGAGAAAAACCCCAAGCAGGCTCAAACAGTATTTACTCAGCCCCAGACACTTTTTTCCAAGGCTCTAATGGTGTAGATTTGAATGTAAATTAGAAATGCTAGCGGTAGTCAATCAATGCCCTCTTCTTCTTCCCTTTCATTTTCTTAAAACCATCATGCTCTCCGTTGTCAAGCTTAATGACAATAATTCGGGCCTTGTGGGATCTCTTCACATTCCGATCTCTTGGGTCGGTAAACAGAGCTATAGAATGGACTTCTCGTCTAATCCTCTCATAAGATTCTAGGGCATGAAATAAGATGGTGACAATTGAGAAACAGATTTGGGGAGCGGGTTCGAGCTGGTTCTCGTCGAAGCCGGTAATGTATTTGTAAATGTGTTTAGAATTTAAATGATAAGATTTGGCGAAAGCTTATGAGGTTTTGTCAATGCGTTCCAGCTAATTTAGCTCCCATCAATTATAATACGTTTATTAGAAAAAAAATTCAGACGAGAATTACACCGTGTTTGCGCACGAAATATCACACGCCGCAATAATAATATAAACAAATTATTTTTTTTATCGAATTTTAAAACCCTAGTGTAAAACCCTAGATTTGACGCATCTATAGTGTCCGTGCCATGTGCATTGAGCTGCAGAGAGCGATCTTGTGATAAGCGCTTCCTTCAAAGAGACAGAGAGGGGCGATGTAAGATCAGTTATTATATCGCCTGGCAAGTGTTTCCGAGTGACTCGTTTCAACAGAATGATCTGTCATAAGACTTTCTTAAGGTGTAGAAATTTAAAATCAGGTCTTAAGATAGAAATATAGCCTTTATTTTTTTGTAAGGTCTGACTGTGTATCACCTATTCACAAAAACTAAAATATGCATTAGAGATTTCTTACAATAACATTTATTTATATGACTCAGTAGACTTTAGTAAGATTGTTTTAAATTACAACTGTATAAAAGGAATCCATATTTTAAAATCCCCTGTTTTATCATGAGAGGGAGTGTGAAGCATTGTGCCTTCTTTATTTTGTCATTCCGGTGGTCTTACCTGCTTTGACAGAGCAATGAATATGGGCTTTGGACTCGTAATAGACCCAGTCAAATCCAGCCTCCACAGCTAGGCGAGAGAGTGTCCCGTATTTGCTCTTGTCTCGGTCAGAGGTGGTAATATCAACAGCTCTTCCCTCGTAGTGGAGTGATTCTTCATAATGGTGACCGTCCTCATCCCAGCCCTCTGTCACACGCAGCTTAACCCCTGGCCAGTGGTTCATTACAGAGATAGCCAGTGAGTTCAGCTTGTCTTTGCATCTCTAACAGAAAGACAAAAAGAATGGGGCAAGAGGAAATTAGCTGTTGTTTAATGCTTCTATCAATTCATCCTAAATCTCCAAAAATTCCCAAATTATATAGCTAAAAAAAGTTACGAATTGCCGTGAGATTGTGTTGGATATTTAGCATCATTAATCCAGAATGTTTTCTAGTAGATACATCCAGACAAATTTGACTATGAGAAACCCATATTTACACTTGAAATAATTCAGCCTTGCATGCAAGGATATTCTGCTCAAGGAGCTCAATGAAAAATTTATAAGTTACTGCATTCGCTTCAGTGATCTAAAACGTATAGATCCAACCAGGCAAAGGTGTGACTGGATCAAGGCTGTGTCTTTGCTTTAAAAGGCCAGAATACATACAATGAGATTGGGTAAAAAAGAAATAATTCAGTTAGTGGTGTTCATTATTATAACCTTGAGATTTAGAGCAGTAGGTCTCACTGAGGTGCAGGTATGAACTGTGGAATATCAGGCCATGTTTGAGTGCTAACCTTTCCCGGGACCTTGCGTTGAGATGCTTGGCCTTCTCCAGGACAACTCTTCCCAACACTTAACCAATATGTCAAATAAAACACCACAAAAGACTCTTTCACTGCGTCCAAGAGGAGAAGCAACTACTCATTATTCTTGCAGCACAGGTTTGCTCAAGGGACGTGATGTGATTGCTTAACCGATGGTCTTTCAGAGGTTATATAAAATCTATTCAAAATATGCTGGCAAATTGTGACACTAAGCCAAATTAATACCTGTAATAATTCACACACATACCCTCCTAGCTTTGACTCACTTGCTCGCTTTCTCTCTCTCTCTCCTTATGCACACACACACACACCATCTTCAGCCTCTAACATCCACATAAATGTCTTCAGCAGACTATCGCCCCACTTCCTACTGATCTGCTTGACCCTCTAATTTTCATGTCAGCAGTGAAGACCACATGCACTTTACTATACTGAATTGCATTTTATCATATATCAGAAAAATAATGTTTATTCATTCATTCATTTACTTTTCGGCTTAATACCTGTATTAATCTGGGGTCACCACAGCGGAATGATCCGCCAATGTTTAGTCAATTATAAGCAACACTGAATTATATTTGAAAGCATGAAACGGTTCAGTTCACTTCATTCGTGTTTCTAGTGTCTATTATACAAACGGGATAGCCTATCGTTTATCAAATAAATAGCAAAAACTTCACAGATGCATCCTCTTGCTGAATGAAATGAATCAGAATGGTACTTTAACCAAAATTAAATAAAACAGATCCCCCCTAACGATTATATTTTAAATTGCTGCCATTTAGCTCCACAACACTTGTGGCTGTCGATTGATAGAGTAAAACACAAGCAAGCGACATAGAGATGCTACCTAGCACATACTGAGCAAAACTACCGGGGATTGATGAGCCGTGAAGCCTGAACTCTTTATTAATTCATTGGGTCGTGTGCCGCAAATCAAGCCAAATTCTGTTCAGCCACCATGAAGCGCAGCGGGAACCCCCTGTGCCGCCGCTTTGTGCTCCACACGAGGTTTGTTCAACAAGCCGCCTAGTCACAGTCAGCAACTAATCTCCTCCCAAATGAACTGTTTTAGAGGAAACACTTATCAGCTACCTGTCAGAGCAAACAGCCTCCTGGATACCCTCGCAGTTGCGCCTAATTTCGCGAGCTTCACCGTTAAGTCCAATTCACCGCACAGCGTGTTCAACCAACAAACCCTGTCTTACACTCGGATGCGCTTCTCCAAAACATTTGTCAACAGGACACCTCGTTAACTCCCTTTGAAAGACTGAGACGTTCATTTGATGTTACAAGATTGCAGGAGTAGCTTATAGCAGCGTGTGTGCCCGCGGGTCACTGCACACTTATAATCAAATTCACCTTAAGTAGAGCTTGATATACATCTGAGAAAACCACACCAGACACGGGTTTCATCTTTTTTAAGCACCGGTAAAAGGGAAACTTTATAATGCACCTGCGCGGCGCGTGTAAATTGACTTTGGCTGACATTATTCGCAATGCTTCAGCAAACCTTGCTATAACCGGTCATGACTTAGACTTTGAACCTAAAAGCTATTTAACAGAGGCACGTTCAAAACAGCCTAATAAAAATTATGCTCGGGATAATCACTTTGTAAATTACACGGAGACACTTCAATACAGGCTAATTTGCACAGCAAACATATTTTCGATGCACTTAGTAAGCAGCATGTTATTCTTCCTTTGCATTGGCAAAGGGTCAGAAGTTCAAATGATCCCTGCTAATGCAACGAGAGTGGAAAGCCATGTTGGGGACAGACAGCCTATTCCCGAAGCTGTCTGACTTTAGCAGAGGCCTAGCTTTCTTTAAAATAAATAAATAAATAAAGATGACTGTAAAAGCTAATATACAAATCTGAACAAAAAATAAACGAATCCAATAAAGCCTATTTAAGCAACACAAATATTTAGCATTATATCCAAAAGTCAATATAACGCAGGCTACCTTAGAGCAGAGAAAACAGCTCACCGCGACAAAGTATTCGCGTTTACATTTTAACAAAAATAATAGCGCATTTTGCAGTATAAAATAATGGTGCACTAGTCTAGACTACTCCTGGAGTGTACAACATAAAACTTATTTTTCTTGCTGTTGCTTAAATATATCGGTCAGATTAAATGCAGTTAATGCAGCCTCGCATGTGCTGAAAAACTGGCGGCAGATGAACAAACACCTGCATAACATCCAAAGAACAGAGGCGATGATAGATAGTCCATTGTGTCTGATTTTAATCTGTCATTAAGTGTAACCGTCCTGGCCCATTAATAAGTAGAAACAAATCGGAGAGCATCCTTGGAGAAATGTCAATATGTTCATGCCCTGATAAGCAGCCGCTGCGAGCGAGCGAGCGGGTGGGCTGCGGTCTGTCTGACTAAGCGATATGAACATGTATGTTATATTTCATTCTATATTTAGCTATCACGAGACTGACATATTCTGACCACCACAGTCCCTTCAGATCAGGTGCGGCACTCATCCGTCGGGACATCCACGTTTTATAAAACAGATAACGCGCGCCTGACGCATCTCAACGCGCGGACAAATGCATACATATGACCAGAAGAAGCGCATAAATATTTCACGCAACCTTCCACAATGAGGGTGAGCAAGGAGGCAAGCAGCCGGTCCTCTGTTGATGGCACAGGACTAATTCACAATCCTTGCACGAATTCAACTGTACTTTCCGACTTTCAGATTTCGAAAGGCGAAAGAATTACCTGTGTCATGAGCCTGTCCGCTCCAGTGTTCTCCTCATCCTTAAAGATAATGTCGGGATTATAATTTGGAGTAAGTTCTTTAAATCTCTCCGAATTGCGCGTTATCTTGCCCTCGTATCTGCCGCTGGCCCCTAAGGTCTTCTCCGCGACATTAGGTATGAACTGCTTGTAGGCGAGAGGTGTCAGCTTCTTCGGATGTCTTCTTCTGCCGTAGCCTCTGCCAGGACCGCAGGCCAGTCCGGACACCACCAAGGACAGAGTGAGAAGAGACACCAGCAGCACTCTCGTCAAAAGCCGCATTTTGCCGCACGCTGAATCTCGCTGCGGTGTTCTCGAGCGGTCTGTCTAGCAGGGTTTCTCGTTGTCGCGGCGCGGATCTCCGGCGATGTCCTTGCCGTCTTCTCGGTTCACGCGTGTCCCTCAGCAGCGCCAAGCCCCGACCGTGACAGGTGCGGAAACGTGCGACTGATAACGCATCGGAGGTTTGCGGCGGGGATGCGAAAGGTAAGACTGACCTCGAAATCACAACGTTACTTCAAGCCACAGCCACTTAATGCGAGAAGCCTCTTTACTCCTATGTATTATAGCTGCGATCTGAGGTAGGGAGGGACCTGATTGGCTCGACGGGACGAACACTTCTGATGTTATCCCACAAAACAGACGCACAAAAACCTTTAAGGAAGGTGGGTTTCAGGGGAGGGACACGGTGAGATGTGAACGCATCAGTTTCTCCCGCTGCTGTCTGTGTGAGGCTGCGACGTGCATGTGTGCTCACTTTCTTACATCCGTATGTGACCCGCTAATGAACCATTATTCCTCAAGTTATTTGCGTTGCTGCACGTAAGGGTGAATCAATTATACAACTTTCGAAACTTCATTTATCACAGCAAGTGCGGAATGTGCGCCTTCACCAGCACCGAGTTAATCACAGAATAACAGTGTTTCCATCTATGTGAACTTTTTAATCGCTTCAATCACATTCCTGTTGATCACTTGTTGTCCCATCAGCCTCTAACCTGAACAACTCGGTTACAGAAGCCAGATGAAGTTAATGTTTTAAAAACAGTCAGATCTTACATAATATTTATTGTGCTTCCTGCGTTATATCAGCACCAACTTTTGTTGTCATTTTGAAAATTTTAAAGTCAAAGGTATGATTTACAGGATTTTGTTTCTTGTAAATATTGTACAGATTTCAAAACTTAAACACCAGGAATGTTTTGATTAATCTGCTATTCTTTATTATAAAGCTGCCAGACACGAAAATCAGTTTTGCCATTTTGGTTCCTTTCAGAATCTTTTAGTCAAAAGTTTTTTAATAGTACAATTTTTTTCATAGTGAGAGGAATATTTTCACACTCTAAAGAAAGTTTTTCCTCTTTAACGAATCAAAAGCTTTAGTGGATGTCAAAGGTTCTTCGTGGAACCATTGAGAGGACCTTTATAATTAAGAGTGTGGTGTACAATTGATTATTTCTCTATCTCTATCAGGTGCTTTTCCATGGTGTACCAGAGTGAGAGAGCAGGAGACAGAGATTAAGCTGGCTCTTCTGCCCAACAGCTTATTTGAGATATTGGAAAAGGCTCTTCCTGTGCACACAAATGCTAAGCTGTCTGTTTGGGAGAAAGATCAGCCTGCAAAAACCCTGTCACCCCTTAAAGTCCACTTCAGTGACAGATTAAGCCATGGTAACCACTGTGTTCCCTGGCCCATAGCAGCGGGTAAGGTATGTGTTTCATTGTCTTATTTTCTCTTGTTTTCACACATTTTCTAGACTGCTCTATCAAAGATGGAGGCTGCTTGTCTTGTGAAATACATTAAGAAGATCAGGGCCCCTGCTGATGGTTTTGTTCAATTGAGCATGACAGATGATTTGTTGTCTTATTTGTTCTAGTCTTGAGGTGAGCAATTTTTTGGACCACGAAAATTTAATAAGTGGCATTAATTGACGATATGTTTTTGACCCATTTAGCTTAATCGTAAATTAAGTCTTCGTCAATTAAGAAAATTACAACAGGATAGCATTAAATCAAGCAGTTTCTCTCATCTAAAATAACTCCAGATGTAGGAAACAGTCGAACCGATCTTACTTTGTGTCCAAATATTATGCCCACCTGGCCACTGGTCACAATTTGTGCAATTAACTACTGGATTATTACTAGGCCCACACGGAATCTCTGCCCACAGATTTCTGCAGATTTCCACAGATTTTTAGCCCATCATTGAGTCTATGTATTTACTTCTGTAAATGTGTAGATTTTAAATTTATTTCAGTAATATTATTAAATAATATGAAAATGTTCATATGATTTATTTATAATACAATTTGTAAAGTAACATTAGTAGATATATTATATGAGAGACGTGCTTTCTTTACCAAATAAGTGCATCTAATTGGATTTGCATTGTAAAAATTAAATGAAAAGTAAAAATTTTATTTATTTTTTATTTGATACATTAAGTTTTTAGCTATGATACTCCTGAAATCATTCCACATAAAACACAGATTTTTTTGTAAAATTCTGCGCAGAAATAGTAAAAAATGTCCGCAGGTTCTGTTTGGCCCTACATATTACCTGCCTATTATTAAGATACTAACTGTTTATTAGTAGATGTAAAGAATGATCTTATTCTGCATCTCTTATCCTACCCTAAACCCAATATTTACTTTACTAACTATTAATAAAGAGCTAATTTGTAGTTTATAAAGCTTGTAATGATAGTTAATGGTTTGTTAACACTATGAATTGGGACCTAATCTAAAGTGTTACCGACTGGCTTTTCATAGGTTTCCACAAAAAGATAAACACTTTATGAACTGACTAACTTATTAGTCATTTAGTTTATTTAATTTGAATTAGTTTCTCATATTTTTATAATTAACCCCCCCCACCCCCTTAATTTATTCTGTTCATTGTTGAACATTTAACTTGACAGTTTAAGTGATTTTACTGACTTTTTAGTAGTTTTAAATAGTATGACAATGATATGCTAACAAGTTATTAAATGTCCAAATATAGTATGACGAGCAATTTATATACAGTAGTGTATCACTCAACTTCAATTGAGTCAAGTGCAGTACTTGAGTTGAAAGTTAAGTCAACTCAAAAAAGCTCTGCAGCAAGTTGCCTTACAATTTTGAGATGTCAACTGCTTTTTACAGTGTAGCTCATTAGGTTTTTTTGCACTGTAATTTAAATGACCAAGACAATATATTGTTTCAAACTACTAAAAGTTCACTTTAAACTTTTCAACATCGAATGTTGTCATAACAGAGATCAAGGTCCTATACACAAAAGCACAAATAAATAGAAAAAAATAAACCCATAAATCACAAATGAACACAAACTAACATTTTGTACAGTGAGAATACTACTTCAATTTCTGCAACAGTTATTACACCTTCAGATTATTAGAAAGTTAATAAATCAGTGTGGCTGACTTTAAAAAAAAATCAGCACAGTCACAGATGCTGTAGTGAAGTGTGATTTTCCTGCTTCTCTCATACAACTGCAATTATAAGCAGTTACGAGATCACTAACCATACTAAAACAATTCTATGGGAGCAGGCATAATGATTACGTAGACGTCATGTTTCAGGTCATTCGGTTACGCAACTGTATGTTTAGCATGAAAAAGCCCCACAAACAAACACAATGTGGTGTAATTCTGGACCTCATACAAGATCATGTGCCGCCCCAATTGACTAATCCTTTGAGAATGACCCTAAGCAGTCGGTGTACAACGAAACGGTCTTAAGGACAAGCATTCTGATGAACACTTAGCCTCGATTTCGGGCAGCTCTTTGTGTTGTTGTGGACTGCAGGGAGTGGAACGTGGGGAATTTCACAATCACGTACCTGAGGTTCCAGCTCAGCTCCGTCTCGGAGTGTGTAAAGAGTTTTTTATTTGCCTCACTCAGCCGCTCCCTCTACTTAAACATAGTCTCAGTGCTCTCAAGGCCAAGGCAAGACAGCCAAGCCCCAGGTCAACCCAACACAGCGGGAGGGAGAGGAGAGTTTTAGAGATGCGCAAATACCTGCTGTTTCAATGTGAACTGAGATTTAGGGGCAAAGGGGGCTAGTGAGCACTAAGGGTAATTAATAAACCCAAGCATTTTCCGTGATAAAAACAAACTGCTCTGTGGAGGAAAAAAGCAGTTTACTGATATTATTAGTACTAAAGGG
This sequence comes from Danio aesculapii, assembly GCF_903798145.1. NCBI lineage: Eukaryota > Metazoa > Chordata > Actinopteri > Cypriniformes > Danionidae > Danio > Danio aesculapii. Next base: position 39,722,800 of record NC_079441.1, on the reverse strand, counting down.
CACCTATTTTTATGCTGTTTTCAAGATTTAAGTTGAGACTTTTTTAAGACATGTAGCTGTTTATGTTGCATGTGCCTTTAATGCTAGTTCCCCCCTCCCACCGTTCCCATGTGCCTGTCAGAGTGTGTCTCAGTCTCCGCCTCTGCTGCGTCAGATAAACAGCAGAGTGACAGACATGAAGGAAGCAGATCTCACGTAACGTTTGTGAGAAATACTACAGTAAGAATCTTACCAATGATTATTTGATGTATTTGTTGTGGAGTTGCAACGAAGAGTCACACACAATGTCGTTACAAAGTTCACGCACACACACACAGCAGACACACATACACAGCGTGCACGTTTAAATTTGCACGGTTTTTGCACGCAAATGTGTTGGGATACACTTTGCTACTCACTGCTGTATGGATATCCGTTACGTTAATGTACAAAATAAACCGTATTTAATGTCCACAAACTGGGATTGAAGCGTCCTTGTTATAATTGTACTGACATGCGGCTGTGGTAATAAAGACAGTAAAATCGTTGTAATTAATTACAAGCATAAACTTTTTAAAACTAATTCTTGATCACTTTGTATGATGATTGATGATCACAGAGAGCTGAACAGAGCTTTTAATCCCAGCCATACAGGTTACTATGGATGCATGTTAATAAGCGGCTGTCAATCAATTCGGTGGGTGGGAAAGCCGCACTCCTTCATCACGTTGCGGTGAGCATCAAATTGGGAGGGATTTGGATCCTGTTCTAACATCAGGAAATTAAAAAAAAAGAGACTTACTGTGTTTATATCACCTCAATATGACCGTGGACACACTATACCTACTCACAGTTCTGTCCAAACAGCTTACAAAAGATGATTTTCATCATAGGTGCCCTTTAATTATTAACGATTAATAGATGACGGGCCATTGGATTATTAGAAAATAATGCACACCTGTGGTGGTGAGACATGTCAGTGTGAATTATTTTCCAATTGTTCGACTTATACTACAGTTACCACACCTATAGACAATGTACAGTACAAAATTAGTATGCCAAGCCATTTGTCAGGTTTTTGTCCTAAAACCACTGCTATGTGTAAGAATAGTTTCTTACGCGTCTCATCTAAATCCTTTTGTTTTGATTTTTGGCTTTGATTTGAATTAATAAAATAAATGGAACTGTACTGGAGTCAAGACCTGCCTTGAACAAATTAAACAGTGTAAAAATAAATGCACACCTTAAAGATTGTCCGTCAGCCAATCAGAATTTAACAGCCCTTTATAATAATACAATGGATATTATAGGAAGGTTTTGCATTTAGTTGATTGCAGTAACTACTGAAAAGGGGATGTCAAAGGCCCTGTAAAATGGTGATGGACAGGAGAGGAAAATATAATTGCAGGCTTATGCGAAAGTTGAGGATGCAAAATAGCGAGCACATGAGAGTAAACCATCTGCTTCAGCATGCTTTGTTCGATTGCCATTTGACCTGAGGACACAGATACTATCTATTTAATGAACTTAGGGTGCTTGTGGCCTGTGCCATATTACCTAGAGCAACAGTAATTCCTCTGGAAATTTAGTCAACGTTCTACACGGCTGACCACAGTAACCGCCGAAAAGCGAAAGCATCATTAAACACCCAATCACATTCTGCCATAAACATAAGCACCATCCTTCCATTGGAAGTGTTGCCTCCTTCTACCTGAGTGTTCAGAAACATTCCACAGGAACAGTGCGCTGTGATTTCAAAACATTCCCACACTCAGCAGTCTACTGGACAGCTTCCAGGACGTTGCTCACTGAACAACATTACAGCCAATATTTTTCATATTGATTGTAAAATTAATTGTTAACTACATGTGTCTGCACGCTTCAGCTTCTGAGGTGATAGATAGGAATTAGTGTTAAAATAAGTGTTGTAACGTCACCGAAGAGCAAAATGAGCCTAAAGACTGCAGCTGAGGAAAAGGGAGAGAGAATGCAGTAGTTCCTCATCACAGCTTTGTGTAATGACCTCATTCCGGTCGCCAGAGTTTTGTGATCGAGGGCAGCACGACTGTACAGTAAGGAAGCAAACCTGAAATGAAAAGAAGAGGAAAAGATGTGAAAATAAAGCATAGGTTTGTTTAGAGGGCAAAAGGTGAGGATTATGTGGAAAGATGAAATGATGCAAATGTCTCAGCACACCTCTTCATGGGTTTGAATCTGGGGTTTTATCTAGCAGTTTATCAGCATCAGGTTTGATCAGAATAACATGAAGTTCATTTGACCTCCTACATTACAATACATACTAAAGTGCATAATAATTTTTTCAACCGCCCAAGTGTGATTTAGAGATCTGTTTATTTTTAAAAATATGCATCTGGATATATAATAAACAGGATAATGTTCTGTGGTGGCTCTCACAACAAGAAGGTTGCTGGTTTAAATCGCGACTGGACAAGTTGGCATTTCTGTGGACTTTGCATGTTCTACTCGTGTTCGTGTGGGTCTCCTCCCGGTGCTCTGTTTTCCCACAGTCCAAAAACATGCGGTATATGTGAATTGAATAAATTAAATTGGTAGTAGTGTATGTGTGTGAATGAGAGTGTATGAGTGTTTCCCAGTACTGGGTTGCAGCTGGAAGGGCATCTGTTGTGTAAGACATATGCTGGATAAGTTAGCAGTTCATTCCGCTGTGGCAACCCCTGATAAATAAAGGGACTAAGCCGAAGGAAAATAAATGAATGAATAAATGTTATGTGGAAAAAAATAATAAAATATTAACCGATTCATAAAATGATTTACCTTTCTAAATTTAAGGAATTTTTATTACCATGCTAATAAAACAGTTCTTATCACAATAATCAAAGCACTTAAAATACAATTTGTGGAAAACAGTTAACAGAATTTGACGACAGCAATGAGCACAAAACTATTGCAAGTAAAATTTCTAAAGGTTCCGGCAGTCAAAAAAATGTAGGAAGGGAATGAGGAACTTCGCTGAATTACTTCAGCACACCTGCGGAACTAGCCACTTTAGTCTCTCACAGGACATGACTACTAGTCTCTCACAGACATCACTTGTCTCTCGTAAGATTTCACTAATCTTTCACAGGACATCCCTAGTCTTTCACAGACATTACTAGTCTCTCACCGGGCATCACTAGTCTCTCACGGGATATCACTAGTCTCTCACAGACATCACTAACAGGACATCACTAATCTCTAAAAAACATCACTAGTTTCTCACAGGACATCACTAGTCTCTGACAGACATCACAAACAGGGCATAACTAGTCTCTCACAGGACATCCCTAACAGGACATCACCTATCTCTTACGGGACATCACTAGTCTCTCACGAGGCATCACTAGTCTCTCACAGGACATCACTAGTCCTTCATAGGACATCACTACTCTCTTATAGGCATCACTAACAGGACAACACTAATCTCTCACAGGACACTACTAGTCTGTCACAGGACATCACTAATCTCTTATGGGAGATCACTAGTCTCTCACGGGACATCACTAGTCTCTGACAGACATCACTAACAGGACATCACTAGTCTCTCACAGGACATCACTAACAGAACATCACTAGTCTCTCACGGGACATCACTAGTCTCTCACAGGACATCACTAACAGAACATCACTAGTCTCTCACAGGACATCACTAGTCACTTACAGACATCACTAACAGGACATCCCTAATCTCTCACAGACATCACTAACAGGTCATCACTAGTCTCCCGTAGAATTTTACTTGTCTCTCACAGGACATCATTGGTCTCTCGAAGGACATTACTAGACTGACATAGGACATCACTACTAGTCTCTCACAGGACATCACAATTCTCTCACAGACAACACTAACTAATCTCACACAGACATCACTAGTCTCTCACAGACATCACTAACAGGATAGCACTAGTCTCTCGTAGGATTTCTCTAGTCTCTCACAGGACATTGTTGGTCTCTCATAGGATATCACTACTAGTCACTCACAGGTCATCATTATTCTCTCACAGACATCAGTAACAGGACATCACTAGTCTACCACAGGACATCACTAGCCTCTTACTGGACATAACTAGTCTCTCACAGGACATGACTTGTCTCTGACAGACATCACTAACAGGACATCACTAGTCTCTTATGGGACATCAATAGTCTCTCACGGGACATCCTTAGTCTCTCATGAGACATCACTAGTCTTTGACAGACATCACTAACAGAATATCCCTAACCCCCCACGAGACATCACTAGTCTCTTACAGCACATCACTAGTCTCTCACAGGACATCATTAACAGGACATCAAAAGTCTCTCATGGGACATTACTGGTCTCCCACGAGACATCACTAGTCTCTCATAGGACATCACTAGTCTCTGACAGAACATCACTAACAGGACATCACTAGTCTCTCGTAGGATTTCACTAGTCTCTCACAGGACATCACTAGTCTCTCATTGGAAATAACTACTAGTCTCTCACAGGACATTATAAGTCTTTCACAGAACATCACTAACAGGACATCACTAGTCTCTCAACGGGCATCACCAGTCTTACGGGACATTACTAGTCTCTCACAGACAACACTAGTCTCACACAGGACATCACAGTCTTTCACAGTACATCACTAGTCTCTCGTAGGATTTTATTAGTCTCTCACAGGCCATCACTAGTCTCTTATGGGACATCACTTTTAGTCTCTCACAGAACATCACTAGTCTCTCACGGCACATAACTTCTTGTCTCTCATGGTACATCACTAGTCTCTCACAGGACATCATTACTAGTCTCTCACGGGACATTACTAGTATCTTACTGGGCAATACTAGTCTCTCACAGACATCGCAATTCTCTCTCAAGATTTCACTAGTTTCTCACTATTCTCTCAAAGGACATCCCCAGTCTCTCAAAGACACCACTAGTCTCTCACAGGACTTCACTAGTCTCTCACAAGACATCACGAGTGTCTCATAGGACATCACTACTAGTCTCTCACGGGACATCACTAGTCTCTCACGGGACATCACTAGTCTCTCACGGAACATCACTAGTCTCTCACGGGACATCACTAGTCTCTCACAGGACATCACTAATCTCTCACTGACATCACCAGTCTCTCACAGGACATCACTAGTCTCTCACAGGAAATCACTACTAGTCTTTCAAAAACATCACTAGTCTCACACAGGACATCACTAGTCTCTCACGGGACATCACTAATCTTTCACAGGACATCACTAGTCTCTCACAGGACATCACTAGTCTCTCGAAGGACATCACTAGTCTTTTACAGGAAATCACTACTAGTCTTTCAAAAACATCACTTGTCTCACACAGGACATCACTAGTCTCTCACGGGACATCATTACTAGTCTCTCACGGGACATCCCTAGTCTCTCACAGGACATCACCAGTCTCTCACGGGACATCACTAGTCTCTCACGGGACATCACCAGTCTCTCACGGGACATCACTAGTCTCTCACGGGACATCCCTAGTCTCTCACAGGACATCACTAGTCTCTCACGGGACATCCCTAGTCTCTCACAGGACATCACTAGTCTCTCACGGGACATCCCTAGTCTCTCACAGGACATCACTAGTCTCTCACGGGACATCACTAGTCTCTCACAGGACATCACTAGTCTCTCACGGGTCACGGGACATCACTAGTCTCTCACGGGACATCACTAGTCTCTCACGGGACATCACTAGTTTCTCACAGACAACACTAACAGGACATTACTAGTCTCTCACGGAACATCCCTAGTCTCTCAGAGGACATCACAGGTCTCTCAAAGACAACACTAACAGAGCATTCCTAGTCTCTCAAAGATATCACTAACAGAACATCACCAGTCTGTCATAGGATTTCACTAGTCTCTCACAAAACATCATTGCTCTCTCACTGGTCTCTCTCAGAGGACATCACTACTAGTCTTCCATAGGATTTCACTTGTCTCTCACAGACATCACTAACAGGACATCACTTGTCTCTCACAGGACATTATTATTCTTTCACCGATATCACTAGTCTCTCACAGAGATCGCTAACAGGACATCACTAGTTTCTCACAGACAACAAACTCAATGTTTACCAAAATCAAAAATAATCAAAATAGTCAAAAAAATTATATTTGCTGTCATAACTAAAGTGAAAACTACTTTTGTAGTACTTGTGAGTTATTGCAGAAGTTTGTCACAATATATGGTTATCACCATATTGACCTAAGATGAAAAAAAGATTATTTAAAACACTTTTTGTACTGCTTTATTGCATTCACATGTTTAGAGTACATAGATGCTTTAAGCTAATTATATTGCAAAATGATGATAAAGTACAACGGGTAACACTAAAGTCTCATTAGTAAATGTTAGCTAATGAATTAAAATCAGAAGTGAGAAATAACTGACATGGCATTTGACATTGACTAAAAAATAAACATAACCCAAGATTAAAAAAAATGCTTTTGTAGCTGTCATTACATTGACTTTAGTTAAATTATCTGATGTTTCCACGGAACCTTACTGTATGGAGTTAACTAACAATTGGCCTGCATTATAGTCACTAGATGCTTAACTTAGTAGGCCAGAATAATGTATTAATGTTAATAAACAATAATCTAAATATTGTTAAAACACTCAAAATTTTTAAATGATAAATAATTACTCAGTGTTTTAAATTGTCCAGAATATTGACATTGTTCATGGTTTTTATCATAATATATTAAATTACTGAAAATCAACATACGGTATGTCTAAAACACACAGATCCAGCTGCAGTGTTAATTGTCTGTTGAGATTCTTTACAATATCACGTCTTCTCGTGTATTTGTTGTCCTTTTGTGGATGTCTAGTGTTTTTGGAGGACTTGCGTTAGTGACATTGTAAAGATGCTATTTTCTAGAAATCACAGAATCAGAATGACCAGCTTTCCTTGCTATGACTGAAAGGGGGCTCCATTTGGAAAACCCATTGTTAAAGGACTGAAATTGTAGGTTTTTTCTATTTTTAATCTCCATTATAATTTTAATCTTCACACTTGAGCTTTTGGTCCTGTTACTACTATTTGGGTTTTTATTTTGGTATAACAATGGATCATTGCTGCACAATGTCATGTACTTATGTGATAATCAGAATAGTTTAAACCAAAAAAGCAAATAAGAAAATAACCAAGCCCTAAATCCCAGGAATAGCCTAAAACAAATGATTGAGAAAGTGTGCATTTGTGAGTTTATTTAACATCCTCACCTTGTTTTACATGCTCTAAAGCTCAGATGTCTTGTAGTAGCTTCAAAAGCAAAATCAGCTTTCCAAAATCTATTTATGAAGCTCAATAAACTCCAGACAAACTTGCTTTAAGAGATGGTTTAGACATGTTTCTGTGTGTTTTATATTAGGTATTTGTTCAAGGCTTAGATTCTGCTAATAACCACACAGAGCAAAGACATTTGTCAGTTTAATGGAACATCTAAGGCCAGTTTTAACGTTCTCAACTATCCCGAATCTCAAGAAAACACTTCTGTAAACTAAAACAGATTTTTATTCAGAAGTTACACCTGACTTTTTCAGTTTAGAGGGCCAACTTAATCTGTTTACAATGTAGGCTAATAAATAATAGTTTCCTGTAGATGAGTATCATATTAGAAGCATTTGAAAGGTGTGGTTCAGATCTGTGGAATTTTCCCAGAACAAGAAGGGGGGATTACTGTATAGACAGATAGACAAACCTGCACTAGCCCTTCCAGGTGTGTCCTTAAAGTGGAAATAAAAAAATACTTAAAACCTATTGTTAACCAACAGCAATATACAATTCAATGCATGTTAAACACTCAGTATCTGAGACTGAAAACACCTTACATACTGATGTGTCTCGTCGTTCAGCTTATTGCTTCTTCAGAAAGCCTAATAAGGGCAGTTGGTTTAGTATGTGGCAGAAGTTCAGTAGACAGGCACATGACACATGCTTGTAAAGCTTGCACCAGGTTGAGAGGTGGTACATTTTTCCTCTCTGTATTCTATTTATTTGATTTGGTTAGTCCCTGTTTGGTCAGTCCCATATTGCCTATGGCATGAGTAGCACTTTAAAGTTGGTCACTATAGTCTACAGCTGTAGCAGATACAGCAACACATCATCTAAACTCTTTTAGACATTACGTAATTAACATTTATCACACATGTAGACAGTTTTGAGGATTTTGATTCATGAAAGGATACTAAGACCCCTGTTATTTTAATATGTATTTGTCTTAGTTTTAATCATTTTGTTTGCTGAATTCATGCACAAATAAATATCAGTAACCATGAAATTATGTCAACACAAACCTAATAACATTTTTTCTTCCATGATGGGTAAGGGCCGATTGAGTAAATTTGGCCAGGACACCAGGGTTACACTCCTACTCTTAAAGAGAAGTGCATTGGGATTTTTAATGACCACAGAGAGTCAGGACCTCGGTTTAACTTCTCATCCGAAAGACAGTGCTCACTGACAGTACCACGTTTACCCTTCACTTTACTGGGGTATTAGGACCCACACAGACCGCAGGTTGAGTGTCCCCTGATGGCCTCACTTCCACCACTTCCAACAGAAACCTAGTTTTCCCATGTGGTTTCCCATCCAGATATTGACCAGGCTCAGCCCTGCTTAGCTTCAGTGAGTAAATGGTCTTGGGCTGCAGGGTGATATGGCTGTGTAGACTGGCACATGACTGTAATGACTGTAAGACTGCATGAATATGAGATTTTATGCACACTTATGACAACTGTCATTAAGCGTCATTTTCTCATTATGTCATTTTAAATGGTAAGGTGACATTAGCTGGGTCTCATTTCAGTGGCTGCATCCTCTGAAGGATGCATTGGAAGAGCACTGCGTCATCGCGGCGTAATGAAGGCTGTCTCATTTCTAAAAAATTTGAAGGCGTCTTCAAATACAACCTCAAAATGCGTCCTTCATATAAACACATGTTAAAGAAACAAACAAGAGTATATAACGTCTTACTAAAAGTGATTTTATAGACAGTTTACATTTTCATGTATACATGTATGGATCAAAGGGAATATATTTCCAGTATTTTGTAAACCTGTAGATCGCTTAATAGAAGTTTTAAAATCACAAAAAAAAAGTCATTACAAAATTAATTACCGCTCATTAATGGCAGCTGTTACTGTTGCTATGTGACAAAATCTGACCTCTGTAGGCTAGATTGCTCTGTGTGGACTTCGAAGGACACACCTTTGAAGTCTACATGCTTTGGAGGATGCAGCCTCTGAAATGATACAGAGCCATAGTTTGAGATGTCTTTGATGACAACTTGACATCACCAAGACAACATTACTAATAAAATAACAACAACATAACATAATGGCAATTATGTTTATGACAGATTTATGACAAGTTATGTTGCCTTGGTAATGTTAAGCTGTCATGACAAAGACGCAGTTTTCTTGTTTTTGTAATGTCAAGTTGTTAATGCAAAGACAAATACAGGTTATGATGTACTTGGTTATGTTAAACTGTCATGACAAACACGTCTCAAACAGCATCACACTTACATATAAAATTACAACTGAGCAAATGACACTTAATGACAGTGGTCATGTCATGAATATTATTCAATTCATGTTTATTTATATAGCGCTTTTATATTAGATTGTGTCAAAGCAGCTTAACATAAAAGTTCTAGTAAATTGAAACTGTGTCAGTGTCAGTGACTTGAAGTTCAGTTAAGTTCAGTTGAGAGTGATTTTTCACTGCTGAAAGTCCAAACACTGATACACAGCTCCGCAAGTCCCGAACCAAAAATACTCCATTCAAGTAAATCGTTACCCTTTTTAACATATAAAAGTGCATTTGTTCACTTTTCTCAATGATGCAACTTCAGAGAATGTAGTGAAAAACATCAAGTCCCCTATGAATAATCAAAAATACGAAATATGAAAAAAAAAACATATATAAATTTCTTACACAAAGTAACTTACGAAGATATATTGCATAAAACATAATTTTGAAGTAGAAATACTGAAGTGTCCTGTAATGTCCTGTAAAACGTACTCCAATAATCTGAGCTTCAAAAATAGATTTATATATACCCACTAAAAATGAGCACTGAAGCTAAATCACAAGGAACATTTAGGTGTTCAATCACTCTTAAACCAAATGACTTCCTAATACGTAAAGCAGTAAGCATGATGTTGGCAGGCAGTTTGATCTGTATGTCTACACAGGTCGGGAAAGCACCTCAACCTTTATCTTTATGACTGTAACTCAGTGTCTGACTGGAAGGGGGTGGGGCGATTTAAAGCACTTCTACTGTAGACTAATGTAAGCCATAAACGTGAAGACCAACCTCACAAAACTAGAGATCACAGAGAAAACAGACAGGTGTGAGGGGATATGAAAGGCATTGAAGGGGTCGAAGAACACAAACATACATGTATGTATTCTAAAAAATAATAGTCCAAAAGTGATGCAATAGGAACAATAGGAAAGCCTCTGAGTGAACATACTGTATTGTAAAGTATATTCTGAAAAATCTAAATAAATCTTTTCCGCTATAAAGACGCTTTTGTGCACCAATATAAAAATAAAAATACTTAAGTCCACAGAGGGCAGAAATTCAAAAGGCCATCATATGTCATCAAATTTCATTTATTTACACTGATATAGAATTTCTTTGTTAGAATCAGTACTGAAAAAAATGACCATAATTTTAATTCATTTAAAGATTCTAACACTTTAAATTACAGTTTGTTTACATAATGCACTATTTAATGGAAAAACAACAAAACTATTTAACCTACATGTTAAGCCAAGGGCCAGTGTCCTCCATTGTTTAGTTCCAACTTCCTTCAACACACTTGCCTGATCGTTTCTAGTATACCTAGAAAGAGCTTGATTAGCTGGTTCAGCTGTGTCTAATTGGAGCTGGAACTAAACTTTGCAAGACACCGGCTCTCCAGGACAGAGTTTGGGCGCCCCTGTGTTAAGCAGATTGTTATTATTATTATTTCTTTGCTACTAGTCTTATATTAAACATATACATACCAACACCCACATAATTATACCTATATCATTTCATAATAATTTATTTTATAATATCTTAAGCCAAGTCTTTAAAAAAATTGTTTTCATTTTTACAAAATATTTACAATTCTGTCAGTCTGCTTTCCAGCAAAAAATGCTCTGTAAGTAAGAATGTATGATCTTTTGCTTCAATAGCAGTGGCATTAAACATCGCAGGGGTATGAGGGTGAAATATTATCATTTAAATATTACCATTTAATTCAAAATTCAAACTTTAGCCAAAAATGTATGCTGTTTGGAATAACAGCCAAAATAATTTTAACAGTGACAAAAATGGCGATAAGTATACACAATCGATAAAGGTTCTATGGATGGAACAGGGTTTCATGAAGCCATCTAATAAAGAACCTTTATAATTAAGAGTGTTCATGTATAAACATTTGACTCTGTAGATTCCATCATTTCCATGACGTCACATTTTAAACAATCAATCACACTTAAAGAATGATTTTCTTCGTGCTTACTTTTCCACCGTGACTAACATGAAGTCAAAATGCTTCAGTAAGTCAGCCATGTGAGAGCCGCCACATCCAGCATAAATGACAGGAGGGTGCGTAAAACCTCACCAACTTGCCACATTAGAACTGAAGACCCGGCGCAGACTAACACTCACCACTCACAAATGTGTTGAATTTTTCTCCACTCCAGTGCTGTTGTAATATATAGGTCTTTAGTGGAGAGCAAGTCACACATTTCACAGCTTTTGTATTGGATTTTTCTCTCAGTAATTACAACGCACGAAAATATGACATGCTCTGTTGAGTTAAGAATGTGATTTGTTCAATATTTGTGCTCTTTCCGTCATTGTGTTTTCTGTTTGGCAGGCTGAAGTTGAGGGCGCTTTCATAGACGTAGGCGACCTTGCAGATCCAGGAATGAAATAATAGCAAGCATTCTGGAATTAAACATACATGTTTCATACATGTTTCAAGCATGTTTCAAGCATTCATGTCAATATGTATGCAGAGATTAACAATGGAGAAATAAAAACTTATGAGTTTTATAGCTACATTTTATAGCTGTGGACCAAATGAAATATACAGTTGAAGTCAGAATTATTAGCCCCCCCTTTTCCAAATGATGTTTAACAGAGCAAGGAAATGTTCACAGTATGTCTGATAATATTTTTTCTTCTGGAGAAAGTCTTATTTGTTTTATTTCGGCTGGAATAAAAGCAGTTTTAAATTTTTCATGAACCATTTTAAGGTCAATATTATTAGCCCACTTTAAGCAAATTTTTTTTTCGACTGTCTACAGAACAAACCATCATTATACAATAACTTGCCTAATTCCCCAAACCTGCCTGGTTAAACTAATTAACCTAGTTAAGCCTTTAAATGTCACTTTAAGCTGTATAGAAGTGTCTTGAAAAACATCTGGTAAAATATTATTTACGGTCATCATGACAAAGATAAAATAAATCAGTTATTAGAAATGAGTTATTAAAACTATTATGTTTAGAAATGTGTTGAGAAAATCGTCTCTGTTAAACATAAATTAGGGGAAAAATAAACAGGGGGCTAATAATTCAGGGGGGCTAATAATTTTGACTTCAACTGTATATACTTTTTCAGTTTTCATGAACTGATTTGTTGCTTTTGCTGTTAATATGGAAAAGGAAGATGAGACAAATCTAATGTAAATATGACATATTATATTGGAACCTCAAGAAATTGTTGATTGTTGATTGTTCAAGGCTGAATCTTCACATCACCAATGTTTTGTTGGATTTCATTTGATCAAGTATTGTCTTATTTTCAAGTCAGCGATGCTGCTTATTTACAATGCTGTTAAAATTGATGTACTGAATATGTTTACCAAACTTTTCACTTGTGACAAAGTACCTCATTAAAGGTGTGTTTGATTTACATATATCATATTCCACCGCTTTGAGTCTGAGGTAATTCTTCCTAGATTTACACAATAGATGTCCGTACTGTATAAATATCTGTCAGCCAATTGCATTTGATTTTACTGCCTTTCTAACAAAATCTGGTCTTTTATAGTTCTATTAATGCTCCATACAGACCCAGGATGGTTGCATTTTTAAAATAATTTCTAAATGCATACATTATACTTTTGTAAGAATGAAAATAAAGGTTTATAATTAAATAGAGGTTTACAGTGATAAATACTATAATAAATCAATATAAATTGATACATCATTTTATTGTTAAACTTTACTACAAGTGTTTTCTTGTAATCTGTAAATACAAGGAGTCATTGCTGCAAACATTTAATTATTATTTTTTTTAAATACAATGAAATGTTAACTAGTGTAATCAACCCCTGTATGTCTAGACAGAATTATACAAAATATTAATTGGCTGAAAAAACAAATTCTTCTCAAATATTGTTGAACAATAACTACATTTTTAACTCTTTTTTTATTGTTGTAGTTATATACTGTACTGTATAGGACTGATGAAGTAGATTGTAGCTAATCACATTTTATTTCTACTTAAAAATAAGTAAATGTGATGTTATTTCATAATGATTTTACCAAAAAGATATCATTCTGTATTTTTATATAGTACAAAAACTAGATTCAATGGCACTGCCTGTCACTGGTGTCACCAAAGCTCTGAATGTGTTTCTCACTGACTTTTAGCTCAGTGTTTAACAAGTTAAATTAGAGAAATACATCTCAGGCCGTTGCCTTTGCTACTCAGTCTTCATTTGAGTAATTCAAGCACAAAAACTCTACACAGCCTCCAACCAACACCTCTGCTACCTCCATTCATGCTTGTCACTATCATACCAGAAACTTCTAGCGATAATTCCCTCGGTCAGTCTACTCTCCAGACCAAAGGGTCATTCAGATCTTTTGGAGTGGGGCTGAAATAACGTGTGCCGTGATGCAGGACAGGACACCGGCACGCAGCATCAGACAGACAAGCCAATTAGAATCAAGCGTTTCCTGTCTCTAGGCAACCCTGGCATTGAGCATGACCCGAACCGGCCAATTACAATTTATCTCCCTGTCCCACTGACACTTTGATGTTCAACAAATATATAATGACTTCCTCTGAAAGACATTTAGCCTCCACATCTTCTCAACACCACTACGGAGCGAGTTTTGAAAGAAAATAACTATATTGAGTAACATTGTTTGGATTATGATGAATAGAAGGTTCCTAAGCAGGTTTCTGATCCCAAAACTATTTTAAGAGTCTTATTTAACAGCAAAATCCTTGCCAAGCAATAGGCAATGATATTTGGTGCTTATTCTTTGAGGTAAGCCAAAAACATTCAATCCATTCAGGAACTGAAACGTTTCATGCTTTATCATGTATATTGCATTATATCTTACACAGAAAGAAGGTGAAGACAGTAAAGGATGGTGATTTGTCCACCAAAAACTGTAGAAGCTTTAAATTACACAGATGTTCTTTAAAGTTGAAAATGATTCTTTAAATTATTCATTAGTTCTTTAATCTGTGGAAAAAATCTGGTTCTTTAAAGAACCCTTCACTACAAGGTTCTCTGGGGAACGAAAATGGTTCTAATATGGCAGCTTTGTTTTAAAGAATGAATGTATCTCATGTATGAAGGCAGTGGTGGGGGTGGGGTGAGGATTTGGATGAGGAGGTTTGGCTGAGCAGTTTAAAGTCCCCTTAAGCAAAAAACGTGATTGAGTCTGACCTTGCATAAAATGAGCATGAGCACCATGCTCTGAGTGACAGAGTTAGTGTGAATGACAGGTGAAGGGACCAATACGATGTAAGCTATAACATACTTTTTGTGTTCTAACTACAACATATAGCCAATAGGGGGCGATGTGGAGGTGTTCCCTTACTGTAGCAAGAGACCCCTCCTGCACTGGTGTTGCAACACATTAATATCATCAGTGATTAGAAGTAATGTCTGTTTAAACACTGATGAGACATTTTTAAACTAAAAGAATAGAAAGACTTTCTGAACAGAAAGTGGACCCTAAAATTCTGCATTAAGGTAAAGATGCTGTAATGCCATCAACTTAAACTAGCTTCAAGAAAAAAATCTAATATTCCGTCATTGAAGGAAGAATTAAGTTTAAGCCACGTAAGAAGGACCTCAAACTTAACTGTCAAAGTACATAAACAGTACATAAAAAAATAGTCACTTCATGTCATTCTGAGAATAGGAATTCTTCTGTGAAACGCAAAACAATACATTTCTAAACAGTGTTCATTTGATCATTTAAAGTTATTCAATTTATCTTGTATTTCCAGAACAAATAAATAAGATAGGTTTAGAACAACATGAGAGTGAGAAAGCATTTTCAGATGAACTATCCTTTTAAATTACTGATTAAAGCTGTGCTCATACTACATCTCAAATTTTATTTAAATTCTTTCATTTAGGGTGTCACGGTGGCGCAGTGGGTAGCACGATCACCTCACAGCAAGAAGGTCACTGGTTCGAGCCCCGGCTGGGTCAGCTGGCATTTCTGTCTGGAGTTTGCATGTTCTCCCTGTGTGGAGAACAGAATCCCTGGCGTGGATTTACTCCGGGTGCTCTGGTTTTCTCCCACAGTCCCACTTTCAAGTGCATCACACACTGCAAGATTTTATCATTAGTTAATACTACTTAAAGTAAGGTTTTCTATTTATTTTGAAACATTATTAAATAACTTAGGAAACTAGCCATGGCAACTGTAATGAAATATACTGTAGTTTGGTATATTTACTTTCGACTCTCAATGATATTTTGTTTTTGGCCCTTCATACAAAAAAGTTTGGGCACCCCTGCGCTAGTGTTTCCATCATTCTTATAGTTTATTTTCCCAGACATGTCATATAAGCAGCCATGGACTGAATTTAGTGCTTTCACAAAGTCACAAAAACAATACGGTATCAAAAGTTCTGATTGTATGATGCAAGTAAGAAATTCCTTTCACAGCTTTAGTGATTATAACAGGAGTTTCTGCATAACTTGATCTAGACTAATGTCACTGACTTGGCATCATTTTTTGATTGCCTATAACGGTGTTAATGTACATATATACCACAACTATTCATGTGATATTGCATTTTTTCCTATAATATTGGAGTCTTGTCCATTTAAGGAAATTTCTCGTTTTAAATATAATTTCTAAGCAATTTTATACAGTTTCTTGCCTTTAATTACAGTTTATAATAATCTGAGTGTTTAAAGTAAACATTATTAGTCATATTAACATATTTGACATGAAAGATAGCACAGACATAATTAGTTAGATAGTTATAAAATGATAATAATACTACAAAAAATCCCTGGAAATCAAATCCAGCCTAAAAATATTGCCCTGGCAGATATGATATGATGGCTGCACACAGATCATCCTCACAAGTAAACAATATACCAGGCTGCCCGTCAACTGAAAAAAGGCTAGCATCAAAATCAATCTGAACTTTTCAGACTTGAGCGTAAGTGTGTGTTTGTATATGAAAAATACACGTATATATTTGTGTGACAAAGATAAATGGCGTTTAGAAAGAGATGCAACACCTTAACTGCACCCAACCCCCTGACACCGATCACTAAAATGATTTGAGTGACATAGAGAACGAATGTACATCAATCAACACCCAAAGCTGTCGAATGCAGAATACAGGAAGAGGCTTTGCACACAAACACAGATTCAGAACCCGCTGATGAATGCCTTGAGTTATTTAAACTTAGTAATCACCATATTATGCACATAGAGACAGCTGTGAGGACAGAAGCATACCGATTCCTAGATCAGCAGCCTATTGTTTTTCTACTTCCTCAACAAGCATCCACTTTAACAAGCATAATGCAGCTTAGATTCACATCAATAACTCTTGTTAGGAGCATAATGAAGCTGATGAGCAGAGATTGGTTCGTCTGTTTAGTTCTGATTAAAAACAGAATCGAGATACCTACGAGTAAACACCCACACACACACTGGGTTGCGCTCTGACTGTGTGAAGCGCTCTTCTTGGGATGATGGTAGGCCTACTTGCCTTCTTTTAGCAAGGACATGCTATAGCAAGGGCAGCAGGTAAATAAACCAGTCAGCTCTAATTATAGAAACTACACTTTGCCCTTCATACTCAAGATGTAGAAAGATGGTGGATGGAGACTTACGGAGAATAAGATACATTGTGAAGAAAACAGAAGTCAAGAAGCACTGAAGAGCCAATGGAAGTGACCTCCAGAAGTCAGAAAGAAAATGTATGGAGTTACAAGAAACTTGCTTTATATGGGTTTGCATTTTCCATTCCATCAGAGAAATGCTCTGCTAAAACCTGATAAAAGGGAGTTTTACTACTTCATTTTACTTAAATATCGTTCACTCACATGTCCATCCAAAACTTTTTACTCTGCAGGACCTGAAAGCAGATATTGGAAGAGCATTCTAGCTGTTTGTGTTATGAAAGCCAATGGGGTCCAAAATATTTAAGCTCCAATGGACCCTTTTCACATTTCTGGGTTTCTCAGCAGTGGAAGTCGTCATAGTTTGGTAAACTTAGAGCGCAGTGAATGGGAGAATACGACAAATCATGTTTTACAATCAAATTTGTGAAAATAATAAAAGAAAAACTCCACAGTGGTCTTATCAAGACTTTCAGAAAAAGGTAATAAATTGTGTGAGACTGAAAACAGCAGCCAGATGAGAGAACGTCAAATTTACTGTCCCATAGACACTGCGTTAGAAACACCTCACATAAGTGGTGGTTTTTTTGTAATTTGATGCAAAGATGATATAATACATACATAAATACATATAAGCCTTTTAAAAAATTCTAAATAGTAAAAAATGTCAAGGATTTATGATGCTGATGACCGTTAAATGTGTCATAACAGTCTTTTGAAAAGGGTCCATTAAGACTTAAAACTGGTGTGAAATTTATCTACATGACTATAGAAAAAAATTTGTCTGTTCAACAATACGTAAACTGGTTTTTACCTTTAGGCTAAGGTAAGAGTGCCAAGTCCTGCTTCTGGAGGGCTACTGTCTTAAACAGTTCAGCACCTACAATAATGAAACATGCCTTAACCAGCTAATCAACTTCATGACAAGTGTACTATAGCAAGCTGGAATCACTTTACAACTCTACAGAATAGTGGCCTCCAGGACTGTGTTTGGACACCACTGTGCTAGGGTATATGCAGTGTTGGGCAGTAATGCGTTACTAGTAATGCATTACTGTAAAGGTATTACTTTTGACAGTAACTAATACTGTAAAACATTACTTTTTAAATACAGCAACTTCGTTATCATTACAATATGATGTGTTTGTCCGTTACTTGATAAGTTAATTAATTTTGGCTGCAGTCTAGCCCACATCTTCCTGTTTACAGCGGCAGCACATTGTGGGATTGATGGATGCCAACCAAACACCGTAAAGAAGACGTGTTGTGTGTATTAGGCGCCAGACTGGACAAAAGTCAAGCAAAAGCAGAGAGACCGAATGCACGCGATGCACACCAAGTGTGTACGTGAGAAAAACCAAGTGAGACCGGGTGCGTGCAAGAGAGACCAAGTGTGCTTGCGAGAGAGACCGAATGAGCGCAAGGAAGAGCGAGTGTGCTCTTATTAACGTTACTATTATTAATTACTATTACTAATACTTCTATGTTTGTTGTTTCAAATAAATAAGCAGACATTTTTTTATCTGTATAACAAAATTGATTAGTTTAGTAGACACAGAGACACATTTCTGTTATAATTCAGAACATGTTATTTAAATGTATAGTGTTGTATTGCTCAGAAAAATCTGATTTATTTTTTTATTGTTAAACATATTTCTTTGGCTGTTATACACAGCATACTTTTCATAAGTTGCTGACATGCCACGTTTAATTTATGGTATGTTTTTGTTTTGTTTAAAATGCATAAAATGTATAGTATACTATAATAGCAGTTTTTTGGTGCTAGTTTCACCAAATTGATTCTGAATGATAATTCAGATTTCATTTATTTATTTCATAAAGGTTTTGTGTTTGTTGTATATGGTTCCATACAAGTGTTACTGCATACATTTGTGCTCAAGGAAGTGGAAGTGCGTGCAAATATATACTTCTACGGCACAAAAATGGCATCTTCTAGACATGCTGACAGCCAAAACCAAGCGTCTTCAGGCTTGACTTACAACTTCAGTGTTTATGGGTTCACAGGTAGCCAAAAAAGACCTTGAAGATTTCTGACCAAGCTGTGTAGGGTTAATCAAACTGCAAATACTCATTTCAAGCAGATTAATTTCACTCGGTGGCCATCTTTGAAATGCCTGTCAGCATGCAAGTGCCACTCCTATCACTTTGAATAGGGAAACAAAAAAATCTCCAAAGACGCCAGTTTACTATTAATTTAATTTTTGGAATTATCAATGAAATCAAACAGAAACTGTTTTATGTGCTTTTTTATTCTAAACATTTAAATCATGAGAAAAAAAGATTTTTTTTTTCATTTTGATCAAGGTAATGGATATACACACACAGAGAATGAATTCATAACACCAACCTCCTTTATGGTGGTTGGTGGTTTCTGAAGACATCAAACTATGTAACTTCCATAAAAATAAATAAATTATGTATTACATGTTATATCATCCTCTGAATAAAGCTGTGTCTGATTCCGTTCATAACTATACAAGTGTTATTGGGTATTCTATAATTTTTGCTATTACAGACATTACACACAACATAAAAGGTTATATAAAAAGGCATCATATAGGCACTTTAAGTACTGTACATCTTTGCCTAAAATGTCACATATACAGATAACAGACAACATAGGTGAAAGGATATGAAAATATCTCAGACCAAAAGCTTCCTCTGTGCCACAATATTTGTCCCTCTCTCCCTCTGGATCTATGTAAAATATATAGCCTTCTTCAAGCCTTAAAATGATAAGACAATAATGTCACCTCAGTATTTAATTCACAATGAACAAAAAACAGAGAAAAGGTTAAACAAAAGAAACCTATTGGTTAGATGAAACATGTCTTCTGTATGTGTGATCTAGAAAGTCTACTGTGCACCAGTTCTCTTCTGGGATAAAACGTTCTGTCAATCTAGCCAGTCAGACTTTCTAATTATAAACAGCAGACACAAGAATGTGGAAATCTTATTAAAAATAAAGATTAAAAACCCCTCTGCATATTAAAATCTCTAACATGGACAGTACTTATTTGTAAAACTGACAAAACATTACATTGCAGAGAACCTTATAACAGTGACATTTGTGACTGACAGCTGCGAATACGAGTGAAATGCTTGTAGATCAGAAAACAAGGGCCTTTGTTCACTTTTCAGTATAATAGTAGCATGATAGCCCATATAACCTTATGATACTGTTAAAATGTTCACAGCATCCTCAAAACTGTTACATATATTTGTTTTGATATATTTTGTTTCTGTTTGGTCTCATTTTATTCAGTTGATTCGCACTAAAATTCAAGTCTTCAGTTTAGTTCAGTGTAATTTAAAATTCACAACTGAAAACCCAAACACTGAAGAACAAATCCAATGATGAGCAGCTCCACAAGTCCCAAACCAAGCAAGCCAGTGGCAACAGTGGCGATCCCCTAGCTCCATCTCAGGCCTCTAAGATCTACATTTCAACTTAACCCCTCTACTCCCCCCTACCTCCACCAGGAGTGTTAGTCCTCAGACTTCGCTGGGTTCCCTTATTTATCAATTGTCTACCTGCCCCCACAATGGTGTTTCAGTCATCGTGCTCCATTGGGCTACTCCTTTTCTCCGGCAACTCTAGCCTAGCAAGCCCCTATATCCAATCCAGTTCCATAAGCTTGCAACTCTTCCTAACCCTCTAGGCCCTCAGATGTCGCCACTGATCAACACCTCAACAACTTTACCTGGGTCTCCACCAACATTGTCGCCATCCTTAATTTTTCAAGTGTCACCATGTGAGTATTATTCAGGACAGTATTATTAGGACAGTAAGGTCTGACTTTGCTTAGACAAAAGTCTTGTCACTTAACAGAAATATTGTACAGTGTAGAATATAAAGTCATAGTGCAGTGGAAAAAGAATTAATATTGTGTATGACTCTCATGAGCTTGGAGGACTGCATCCATACATCTCTACAATGACTCAAATAACTTAATAAAGTCATCTGGAAAGGCAAGGAAAGTGTTCTTGCAGGACTCTCAGAGTTCATTAAAATTCTTTGGAATCATGGATTCATCTTCAATGCCTCCTCCTTCATCTTATCCCAAACATGCTCAATAATGTTCATGCCTGGTGACTGGCTGGCCAGTTCTGGAACACCTTGACCTTCTTTGCTTTCAGGAACTTTGATGTGGAGGCTGAAGATGATAAGGAGCGCTATCCTGCTGAAGAATTTGCCCTCTCCTGTGGTTTGTAATGTAATGGGCAGAACAAATGTCTTGATACCCCAGGCTATTGATGTTGCCATCCACTCTGCAGATCTCTCGCACACCCCCATACTGAATGTAACCCCAAACCATGATTTTTCTTTCACCAAACTTGACTGATTTCTGTAAGATTCTTGAGTCCATGTGGGTTCCAACAGGTCTTCTGCAGTATTTGTGATGATTAAGATGCAGTTGTTGCTCTTGCAACTGGGATTGATGGCAAGACTTTTGTCAGTTAGCGTATTCATTACTTCTGCACATTTCTGGATTTGCTACCCAGAATAGATGACAATGGCGGTTCATTCCGCTGTGGTGACCACTGATAAAGGAGGTACTAAGCCAAAGAAATGTGAGTGACAGCTGACAATCATGAAGAATACACATCATGAAGAATAATAATTCAATTTCTACAATCACATATTCAAACATACACACATAATGAGCAGTAAGCCAAAAAATACCTTGATCGATGGCCACACCAGTTTAGGATAAATTGGCTCCTATTACTGTAGCAAAAAGTTAGTTTCAGTGATATTTTTAATTCTCTCTTTTGCTTTCTGTCTGCAGCATTAGTCTTTTTTTGCTTGAATAAGATCTTAAGAACAGTAGTAATGATGGGTGTGAGTCTGAAGTGTTTTTGTGTGACTAGCTGAGTGTTTGAATGAATGGGCTTAGAGGTGCCAGGGTAGCACAGGGGCAGCACTAACAGCTCAGAGACAAGACTGCCGCAGGTGTTGGCGTTCTCAAAAATACCACACTTCATCTTCCATTCCCTGACTCCAACCTGTCTTCTCGCACATCACACAGTCTCTCTAGGACTCCAGCAGTGACACACACACAGTCTGTCTGAGCCATACAAAGTCAGTCTGTCTTTAGAATGTGCTGTAGATATGCTCATAGCAATTTGCAGTTAGTTTTAATATTTTGACAATTTGTTTTTAATTTGTATGATCTCATTTGTTTACTTTTGTACCATCTATTATGTTTAGGGATGGTCTTTTTGCTTTTTTTGTAATTTGCTATACATTCAGGGAATTGTCAACATTATCAATAAAAACTTTCATTCATTTTCTTCTCAGCATAGTCCCTTTATTAATCTGGGGTCGCCACAGTGGAATTAACCACCAACTTATGCATATGTTTTTACACAGCAGATGCCCTTCCAGCCACAACCCAACACTGGGAAACACCCATAAGCTCTTGCATTCACACACATACACCACGCCCAATTTAGCTAACCCAATTCACCTATACCGCATGTCTTTGGACTGTGGTAGAAACCGGAGCACCTGAAGGAAACCCATGCGAACACGGGGAGAACATGCACTCAAACTAAATATGTAAAAAAAAAAATAATAAAGAAAGAAATAATGATAATAATAATTATTAATAATGATAATAAAATTATTATTATAATAATTAAAAAAAATATATATATATATATTTATTTTTAAACCTTCCTTTAGATAAATGATCAATCCAGGATGTTACTGGAAAACCAGACAGGACAGACCTGCAATTACTTCCTTAGTTTTGTTTCTCTTTTAAAATAATTTCCCAAATTATGCTTTACCTACAGCACCTTATTTAATAGTGTGTTTCACAGTGTGTGAAATCTTCTGGCCAGTCAGCAGCTCCTCATCTGCCGTTCTCTCCAGCTTTAATCTCCATTTGATGTGATTTCAGCAGCCTTCTCTAATACGAAGGTACCTGACAGAATTACAGGATGCTGTAGAGAGTAGATAGATTCACTTTCTTGTGGCTTTCTAAACACTGTTTGTTGGGCCAGTGTGGAGCTGTGAAGTTTAGTGGAGATTATCCAGTCTAGAGTTTTCACACAGGGCTTTGAACATAGGAAGTGCATGCTAACTTGCTCTACAATTAATTGAACTTGATTTAAGATGATGCAGCAGGACACATTTTCATCCAAAGACCCATTACAGGTTCTTTCATGTATCATGACTGAAATCTTTTTTTCTTTTCATTGCAAGCCTCAAACATTGCAACAAATGAACAAAAAAATAAATAAAAGTGTATTAAGTGAAGTTTGTTTATAAAGTAATTTCAAGAGGATCACATGCTTATGATTGTCCATGGCTGATACCGCATTAGCTAATGCATGATTTACCAGACAATTTCTAACTCACTACAAGTAATCAGAGTTTCTTACCTCAGTATCTTTGTCTTGAAGAATCCCCCCTTCCACCCCCACACACCCCCTTTTCTAGATTGGGCGATACGGCGGTCCAGTGATTAGTCCTGTTGCCTCACAGTAAGAATGTCACTGGTTAAAGTCCCTACTGAGCCAGTCCACATTTCTGTGCGGAGTTTGCTTGTTCTCCCCATGCATGGGTAGGTTTCCCCAGGTTCTCCGGTTTCCTCCCACAGCCCAAAAACATGTGACTTAAGTAAATTGAACATACTAAATTGGCACCATAGTCGAGCTTTTAGTAAAATCTATATCTTTATAGCCATCTCTATATCTGTCATTAGCCAGAAATAAGTCGAGGGAGTTCATCGAGATCTACCTGAGCTCAAACCTGCTAAAGGGAGGGAGCCCAGGGCTCGAGGATCTTATAAGCTCAGGGCTCTCTCCCGGGACAGCATGACGAACAAGCTGTATTATCAATCATCAGCTTAGTATGAACACTTAAAACATCCAAACTAAGACTTCTTTTGAAGCATAAAATAAAAAAATAGATTACACTTCAATGTTGGTATGCCAATAACTACAATGTAGTTCAAAAGAACAACCAATTTCCTAAAGTTGAGGTCACTGCTTAGTCTTATTTGAAGTTATCCTTATAAGAGTAAAGAGCAGTTTTTGAGCATATTTCAAGAGTTACATACTGTTTACTCTGAAGCACAGTATATTAAAACTTTATTTACAAATGAACACTGATCAAAATTAGAGAACACTTTCAGTTCCTCACAGTTATCAGTGTTAATCTGACTCCTGGTGGTAGTTTAATTAATTATCTGGCAAATGCCTTAAATCAGAGGCAAATCAGTGTGTACATGAGTGAAAATCAAGCAGTGTGAATGATCAAAGCAGCAGTCTAAGAGAATCCCTGATGTTTCACAGTCACAGACACATCTGGACCTGTAGGAAATTCAAAATCATGCTGTCTGAAATGAGTTGCTGGCTAAAAAACACATCAACAATGACCTACAACTAATAAGAAAGCAATATACAGTACAGGGCAGCAGGAAATTCAGAGGAGTTGGTGAACCAGACTGAGTCTGGTGATTCTACCTGTTTTAAGATCTAGTAACCTCCAGTCATTCATTCATTGTAAAAAGCAACTGAATGCTACCTCAGACTGTCATGCAGTGAGAAAATAACAGTTATCTGAAAACTTTGAAAAGTGTGATCTCGCAACCAACCGGAGAAAGACTGACCCCAAAAGTGCAAAAAAGTGAATGAAATGTGGAGGTAAAGTGTCATGGTTTGCAGGATATTTTTGCAACAGGAGTCTGGCCTGTTAAACAGATATATGCAAAATGCTTATTTGTTGAATTAAGCAAGCAAGGCCCTGTACACCTACTCATTTTTGATTGAAATGTAATTCGTAATCTTGCTTTATGCTGCAGTCATGGTTAATTTGTAAAATACTGTTCTAGTAGAATGGTATAATCAGTAACCACTAGTTAAATTCCACCAAATTTTGAACAAAGATTACACTTGTATTTTTTTGAAGAATTGTTCATAATATTTTCTCTAATTTTAATCTTCACTGTACACCTTTTAGAATTTTCAAAACATCCTTTAGATAAGATAGCTCAAGTAAGATCATTCAATTAGAGAACATCCACAACTGGCCTTATGCAAAAATTGTTTTTAAGCAATGTGAAATTTTTTTTTGGTGAAATGTGTGGCTTTATCTTAAGTTACATAAAGTTTCTTTAATAACATCCAGCTAAATCCCCCCTATAAGGGGTTGCCACAGTGGAATGAACCGCCAACTCATCCAGCATATGTTTTGCACAGCAGATGCCCTTCCAGCCACAACCCAGTACTGAAAAACACCCATACACTCTCACATTCACACACACTCATACACTATGTCCAATTGGGTTAATCTAATTCGCCTATAAAGCATGTCTTTGGACTGTGGGGGAAACCGGAGCATCCAGAGGAAACCCACGCCAACTCAAGGAGAACATGCAAACTCCACACAGAAATGCCAACTGGCCCAGTCGTGAGTCAACCCAGGGTCCTTCTTGCTGTGAGGCGACAGTGCTAACCACTGAGCCACCGTACCACCCCTTTAACAACATCGAGAATAATAGTTTATTATTACGATATAGTAAGCTAAACAGATCTAAGCATTTATTTCATTGTTCACGGAAGATGAAAAGACATGTTATGCAAGTGTAAGTGCTATGAGGAGCAGCAGCTAAACCACGAGGAGCAACAGTTTTATGCTACAGCAACTATTTTTTTTAAATACAGTCCATCCTCTCTGTCCAGCCTTGAAACTGAGTTACATACTCTAGGAAGAGCAGCTAAAAAGGGAATAAAAGGCGAAGATAAAGTGAGACATCAATGACATCACCCTTTGCTCTTTCAGAGGATCCACTCCAGAGAAGGGCTAATTATTACACATCTGAAAACAAGACTGATTGAACTCTTTATGTCCTCAGAGCGCTAAATCTTCTGAATGAAGGTGGGCAGAAATGCAGAGTCATTGTATCTCACTTTCATACTCATTATGTGATCATGCCAAATGATTATAATAATTTAGCCAACACATTCATTTTGGGAACACGTTCTGCCAGGAACGCGCTGATATTTTTCAATGAAAAATCTTGTGTAGCAGTATATGCTGCTCAGCAACACATATTTACCTGTTATAAAAGCACCTGTAACCTTTTGTTCCTGCAAACCCTTATGAAGATCGGAGACCATTTCCTTTTTCCATTACTATTTAACTCAATTACATTATAGAAATTGATTTTTGGGGTCAAACCTTAATTAATTTTGCTGAAAGAAAGCACATCTCTGTCTGTTTACATTTAATGCTGCTTCCCGGCAGTAAAAAAAGGGTGCTGTATTAAATCAAGAAATAAATGCAACCAGATCTAAACCAACAGCTTCCCTGAAAGGTTATCATGCGTGTTTACTTGACATGTCTTTGGACAGGTTGATCATAGCCACAGGCCTCAGCTTATCTTAGTTTGGAAAGGCCAAAAGAATTTGCATCCTCCAGACATATACTCGCCATCTTGGCAGGACGTATTCAGAAATACATGAAGAAAAAAATGATCAGATGATTTACAACTTTCTCTTCAGAATGGTTGCTTGAGCTTTATCTGAACTCTGATCAGTTGGCACTTTATCAAATGTATGATAAGTATTAGATGCCTGTGTCTGTGACACAATTTTGATAGTAAATATCTCCAATGTCATTCATGATGGCACAAGTATAGGTCTTCAGATCAGCCAGATGTTATTTCAGGGGTTTTGAACTTTCTGACTACTTCACAATGTTTATATTGCAAAATCATTTGAATATCATTGTGCAGTCAACACTATACCAATAAAAAGTAAATCCTCTGATGACAAAGCACAAAGTGACAAAATTAATAAAACAACTGAAATATATGTAGAAAGAAACTGCAATAAACACCTAATTTGAAAACATTGGAAGTGTCTTAGATGTTCTCTGTTATATGGCCAAACCAAAGAGCAAAGATTTTAGAAACTTTGTATTCGATTGCAAATTTCAAATTTTCTCCCTGATCATATTATTTCAGTCACCAGTTCATTAGGGTTAGGTTGATAGACGATGCCATTGTCCATCAGGCCCCGTTTACACTAATACGTCTTCGTTTTAAAATGGCATTTCTGAATGAAAATGATCCACGTCCACACTGTGTTTTACCTAGCATTTCTGAACAGCTCTTCATCCACACTATACCGCTGAAAACGTACATCACGTGACCACACACACACTCTGGCATGCACTTCAGCAGTAGATGCGCACGTCTGAGCTCCAGGCAGTTTGCGGGTGCTTTGAGCACAAAACCCAAGAGGGGTTTGTGTACGCCGGACTGAGTGAGTACGTCAGACAGTTTATCAAGGATTCATTATTAAAATATTATTTACTAAAGTTTGATAAATTACACGCACTAAAAGATTCTTACAAAATTCAGTGTGAAATTATATCTAATTAATTTTTGAAGCAAAGCGCTGCATTTTTTCAACCCTGAGATATTTACTTTCTGTCAAGGACATTCATGTCCTAAGATATTGTATGTGGAATTTAAGCCCCCTCATCCTCCATAGACAGCACACAAAAACACACAAAAATTCTCAAACCAGACCATATGCATTTAGTGGTTAAATCAAAATACTATTAATCTAAAAAAATACTTTTGTGCACACTCAAAACAAAAATAACAACAAAAACAACAGTTTATATAGGATACATATTCACAATCTCTGCGTACTAATGCGTAACCGCTAAATTAAACAAAGCACAGGTGCATCACATAGATGTCTATAGGCATATCTAAATAATCCATCAGAAGCATCATTGAGTCATTTACTTAACTACTTAATTTATAAAAGCTCATTTAGGGGCGGATTACACCGAACCCGATTTTTGCATTGAGAGGGGCATCTTTTGAACGGTTGATGGCCACGTGTCTTTTGCGTGCTGCTTATGCGCCCTGCGTGCCTTGCGTTTTTAACCACCTGCTGCACTTCACGTTTTTGCTGTTGTGGGCTGTGCGCATTACATCAGTCAGTACGTCAGTTGCGTCTTTTTCATTTCCAATTAAATGAAAGCAGAGATGGGGTTTCCATTGATGTGCTTGCAGTGTTTGTGTTGTCAAGATTACTACGGAGACTTTTAAAGATGGAGGAGAGACTAGTGGTCACAGTTTCAAGTTATCCAGATGGTTGGATGATTTGATCCTGTATGATTTTTTTTTAATAATATTGAATATCACAGTATTATTAAATATTACAATTACAACAATATCAACAGCAACACTCACGCACAATACGCAGCTGATTTAGCCGTTGCCTAGTGACATAAAAAAACGCACAGCACTTCTTTTTGTCTTGTTTAAAAAAAGGCAGTGTGGTGCAACATTTTTGTAACGTAAAAGCATGCTCGGTGTGATCGGGCCCTTGTTGAGTAACGAAGCAAATCCGTATGAATAAGTCACTGAATTTACCCAACTGATTTGAAAGAATAACACAAAACAAAACCTCTGCTGTACACTAAAAAATTACTTTTGCTGCTTGTTCAGAACACTTTAAAATGTTTTTTTTAACAACTTAATTATGTTCAACCTACTTAAATTGATCAAAATGATTAGGTTAACTTAATTGATTTGTTTCGGAACATGAAGGAATTGTTAAGCACTTTTTACAGTGTATGTTGTGTCACAAAAGTTATGCTGTTGTTCATGGAGTAAACATAACTGCCCTTTTTGTATATTGTTATGGTCATTCTTGTCTATTATTGAAAGCAATATCACTCTGTTGCACTGCGTCCTTGTTGCAAGTCTTCAGTATTGCTTATGGAGCTGCTGTAAAACATTGTTTGCAGCCTTCACCATTATGCAGTTTAGTTCATAATAACTGATGTAGGTGGTGATAGTTCATATTCAGTAGGACAGATATTAGTAATCACAGGCTATTATACGGCAAGTACTGTGAATTGTGGAATATGCCCTGCGATTATGATCTTATTGGTGTTGGAGGGCAGAAAGAGGACAGGGATTGGCTCGTAAACTTGTCTGGCATGGTAATGGACTATGATAATGCTATTGATGACAGCATAATGTGTCCATGAATTAAATAAGATCTGTGATGATATTTGTTCAGCTCTTTCATGAACTGCCTTGCGGACAAAAGAGCACACTGAGGCAATGGGGCAAGAAAGAGATCAGAGAGAGGCCGAGAAAGAAAGACGAAATAGAAGAGGATGACGTAAAGGAACAAGACAGAGAAGGGAGAAAAGAGTGATATGGACAAATCTGTCAGGACTTGTTGGCATTGTAAAGGTCAAACGAATGGTCAGGACTATAGTCTGTGAGTTCTGCATGTCCAAGCAAAGCATGGCACAGTCACCTGCGTTACTTAAGAGTTTGCAGGAGCTTTTTGGCAGGCTGCGAAAACTTTTTTAAATGGTCTCAGGGGTGAAGGCCTATATGTTGAGGAGAAGAGCAGAGGCCTGTTTCTATCTCTCAATCTGTGCCTCTCAATCCCAATCACAGGCACATTGTTCTCATCATGTTGTGGAAAAGGCTTTTGACAGGGCACAGTGATGAATCACCCACGCCAGTCTTTCAGCGAGGGAAATAGAGTGAGTGAGAGAGAGAGAGAGAGAGAGAGAGAGAGAGAGAGAGAGAGAGAGAGAGAGAGAGAGAGAGAGAGAGAGCGACAGGGCCTCACAATATAAGGCCGGCAGAGAAGAAGGAGAAAAGAGAGAAAAAAAAAAAACATCAACCGCACAACATTCAATTCATTTCTGTACCTCTTTCATGTCTGGCTCTTTTCATTGGTGCGACGGTGTTTTAAAGTTATTCTCTGCTTCTTCTTTTCTTCCCCTTCAGGATCAGCTTGAGCAAATAGCGAGAGGCAGAGGCTGAAAGAGGAAGTGCTTTTACCTGGGCAGAGGTGCTGAAGGCCATGAGCTCCCTGTTATGTTGGAGACTCTTAGAAAAACAAACGTTAAAAAGGCGCAGATCCATTACTGATGAGCTACTAATGTCTTTCAGAGTGTCAGAGCCTTACAAAGAGAAAGCATATTTCTTAGCATAGTTATATAGTGACATAAAACTGTTAGAAATCCAGTGTCTTCTTTGTTTGTTTTAAGCTATTTTTAGAAAGCACAGATGAAGCAAAAGCTTCAACTAAGTGAACATCCTATAAGCACAATTAGTGAACAATTAGTGAATTAATAAGTAAATAAACAATTGTCTTTCCATTTTTTACTAATTGAAAATCTTGCAAATCTATTTAAATGGTTGTAAATGATATATTAGTTTAAAATAAATGCTAGTGATAAATAGTGAATGAAAATAATACAGCATATAATTTGAGTATTTGTATATTAGTGTGTCTGTGGACAAAACATTGCTTTTTTATCTAATGAGGACATTTTTGGGTCAAGATAGAAAACATACATCATACCAAATGTTTTTTGTTAATTCTTAGAAATTGCAAAGATAGTGGAATTGATTAAGATTCATTAAATTAATGTTCAAAACTGTAGTATCAGTAACATTATACAACAGTAACATTGTTATAAGCATCTTTATTTCAATAAAATTATGTTTATTGGAGCTTTCTATAAACCCCTTTTACCGTGTTCAAAATGATAATATTTTAATTATTTATCTATTTTAATATATTTTAATAAATAATATTTTAATTATTAATTTATTTATCAATTAAACTGAAATGTCTGAAAAAAGTTTCATTGTGTGCTTTCAGTGTTTAAATGGCTGTAACATGGAAGGTGATATTTACATTTTTGGCAATATTTACTATTGCAATCTTTAATCTAGTTTATGCAGTATGCATGATCATAAGTGTCACAATCATCAGAAATCTATTCCATTCAAATGAAAGGACTACAATCCTGTCATCATATGGACTACAAATCCTGTCATGCACACACACCTGTTCCAGTTCTCCTTTGATTACACACATACAACTGGGAGCTGCTCAAAAATCGATTACACAGACTATACTGTACATACAGCACCCCCCCCCCACACACACATAGACTTTGCTGAGTCTTGTTGGTGTTTATCTCTGGTAACATTTCTAAGCATTTATCCAGTCTAGTATTTCCTTGTATCAATCCTTGCCATGTGTTCCGTGTCTTGATTCCTAGCTGTCTAGCCTGACTATTTGCCTGTTTAGATTATAACTTTGGATTGCCTGTATGCTTCTGTTTTGCTCCAATGTTGACCATTGCCTGCATGAACATTCTCTGTTGAATAAAGTACTGCATGTGGATCCTCAACTGTTGCCAGCATCCTCAGTTACAATAAGCGACTTCCAAAAACAATTTTGAATGTTAGTTTAAATTGATAATAAAAAAATCATTAACAAAAATCATATTACAATATTACGTCTCCTAACAAATTATTGAAACCCTCATAAATCTTTCAACTTCACTTTCATTGAGATGATCAGGATGTCCTGTGCTGATGTGTAAGATGTAGGAGGAACCATAGCTTACAGCACAATTATAGAGCAGCGTGACTGCGGGAGGAGCCAGACTCAAACCACATGCTTCCACCACACCTCCTCAAACCCCAGACTAAACAACATGTGCCGATTGACAAGCCCTAAAATTCACTAGGCCTTCCTATTCTCGGCCTGCTGCCAACAAAGTATCCTGCTTATTAGTCGGCTAATTTCAACATACGCTGGACCTTTAAACAAGCCCAAAACCTTAAAGCCAATCAAAAATAAATGCTCTATAATAAGACACAGTGTGATGCATAGTGAACTTCTCCTTGCCAAGTGCCCCAGGTCATACCTTTTTTGTTAACCAACTGAGTAATTATGCACTTTATTCTTGGGCTATAAAAGTGAAAAGTTTTTGCACCGGGTTGAGTTGGGCTGTGTTGATGAATGGGGCTTTAGACGTAGCCGGGCTAGTTAAAGCATGCGCACTGCACATAAACAGGAAACGGGTCCAGGTCCCGAATGCCACAGCTGTGGGTTCGCCTAGCGCTTTGTGATCAGATACATATACATATTTCATATCCATTCAGCTCTAATCTCCCAGCCCCGAGATGGATTCTGTTTGGAAAGCCAGTGCAAACATTGCAAAACAAAAACGAGCGCTGATAATGGTCACGACTTCCGAAACTTTTGCGAAACCCAGCAAGACTGCTGAGTTGTTTTGATGGCTCGTCTGAATCGACCTGTTGGGTGCTTTTTTGTGTGAGAAAGATACTGCGCATATAAAGGCCAACGAGGACGATGAGAGCAGTAGGTTAAAAAGTGAGACGCACCCTTGGCTGAGTGGGTTAGAGGGACTGACACCTGGGCAAACACTGCAGAAAGACTCATCTGTCATCGGCTCTGAGAACGAGCTCGAAACTCAGCCGCTTTTGTCGAGCCACAACAAAGAAGAACATATGAATTAATTTAATACTTTGCATTCGGCGGTCTCTGAGTTGGAGTTCTTTTAAAAACCAATACTATGGGTCAATAAACATCATAAATTACTGGAGTCGACGTCTTTGGACTTGAAGTTGATCTCCTCTCGTCTTCATTCGACATGTCCAAGACATACACAGTCATTATCCTTTACGTCTTACCTCCATTTCAGACTCTGAATTTGAGATTAAGTCAGACACAGTAGGAGATTACTAAAACGTCTGAAATTGATGACATGTTTGTGTTCTTTGTGCTTAGTGTTTTGTGATGCATACTTGGGGGCTGAGGAAAACTCTTGTGTGGCTGGGAATGCTAAGCCATTAAGGCCTGGATTCCATGGTGAGCTCAGAGCCGCACGGACTGTGAGTGTCACAATTACAAAAATCAGAGTATTAGCGGACACACTAACACCCCTTAGCCTTATTCAATCGAAATGCTTACGCAGAGTCCGCTGACAAAAGAGTCATTGTATGGAACCATATTCCAGTGGATATTCCATTAAACCAGGATGTCATTCAGTTGTAGGGATACACAGACATCAAAACAATTAACACATAAAATAGCTGTAATCGAATGTGTCTTTTTTTAAATATATTTTTATGAATATAGCAGAGAGTCTGTAAGATGAAACATTACTTCACCCATATTTTGACATTTTATTTTCACAAATGTTGTTTGACACATTAAACACCAACTTAAATTTGCATTAAATATGAAAATACCAATTGAGCGCATGCAACGAACAATAGTATAAGTCTAAAAAAAATTAAATGAGATAACCATGTGACATTAATTGTATGTGTGAACTTTGTTTACAGAAACAGTTTGGGGATATTTTCACTTGACCAAGAGTCTACATTTTAAACATTAAAATAGCTTCACACGGAAAAACTGTTTATGAGATGCCGTCTGCTGTAATGTCCGCTTCATTAAAAGGCAAATCCTCTGCAAAAAAAGGAGAGCCGACATGAACAAATGGAAGGGCAGAGTAAGGAAGGCTTTAAAGGATGCTGGGAAACCATATTTGAATCAAAAAGACAAACAAAACCAGGAAAAAAATACACTAAAAGAGGTGAGTGGAAGAACTGTATATGAGATGTGATCTCTCTCTCTATCTGAATACGATGAGAAGCGCTAAACAGCACAAAAACTGTTAACCTATCGAAATAAACCACATACCATATATAATGAAGCTGTATCAATGCATATTTCCTGCCAGTCCTGTGTAAACTACGGTAAGAAGAGTTCATTTGTTTATATATTTATTTGTAT
This sequence comes from Danio aesculapii, assembly GCF_903798145.1. Lineage (NCBI taxonomy): Eukaryota > Metazoa > Chordata > Actinopteri > Cypriniformes > Danionidae > Danio > Danio aesculapii. The sequence continues at coordinate 39,688,973 of NC_079441.1, read as the reverse complement.
CGTGAGATGACGGATCACGAGAACAGTTTGAAGTAGTATTTACACCAGTGCACCTGTGTATGTTTCTAAACAAACGACAATATTTAGCTATGATGTATGTCTGCATTTTATTTATTTATTTTGTTTATTTATTTATTGTTTGTTGTTAATAATTGATTGTTATTGCCTGTACTGTAAGAAGATCTATGTATTGTACATTGTTCACACTGTATTTTCTGTTTTTATAATAATAATAATAATAATATTAATTATAATAAACTTGAAAGAAATGCTTAATACTATCTTGAAGTTTCTGTTACTGTATTAAAACTGAGATGAAGGAATCAGATCTTTTGTGGTTTAAAGTGATACTATGAATTGGAGTTATTCTGTTATTCCACACTAACTGGACATATACCGCACTTCTACATTTGAGAAATATAAATCACAATAACTTTAGATTTTTAATACCGAAAATTTTATCTCCTAATTATAAACAAATTTCGAGAGGATCACCTGCTTATGATGGTTCACAGCTGTTCCAGCATTAGCTCATGACTAATTATCCTATCAGACCATTCTTAACTCACTATAAATAACCAGAGTTTTCTCATCTCAATATCTTTGTCCTCCTTTCCCTCCTTTCAAACAGGCGACACGGTGGCCAGTGATTAACACTGTTGCCTCATAGCAAGAATGCCCCTGGTTTAAATTCCCTTCCAAACCAGGCGACATTTCTATGCTGAGTTTTGCTCGTTCTCCCCATGCTTGTGTGGGTTTTCCCCGGGTCCTCCGGTTTCCTCCCACAGTTCAAAAACAAACACCCTAAACAATTAATTCAAAATGTTTTTAGCCAAGCTCTGAGTACACCTTTTCTCAGCATCCATATCTGATACTTAGCTACAATAAGCAAGGGGGGAGTCATCGAGATCTACCTGAGCTCAAACTCCCCTCTCGCCCTGCATCTTATAAGCTCAGAGCTTTCTCCCGGGACAGCATGCCAAACAAGCTTTATTATCAATCATCAGCTAAGTGTGAACTCTTGAATACTACTACTACTACTACTAATAATAATACTAATAATTATAATAATAATAATACTTATTATTATTGTTGGGCATCACGGGGGCGCAGTGCGTAGCACAATCACCTCACAGCAAGAAGGTGGCTGGTTCGAGCCCCAGCTGGGTCAGTTGGCATTTCTGTGTGGAGTTTGCATGTTCTCCCCGTGTTCGCTATTTCTCCACAGTCCAAAGACATGCAGTACAGGTGAATTGAATAAGCTAAATTGGCCGTAGGGTATGAGTGTGAAAGAGTGTGTTTCCCAGTGTTGGGTTGCAGCTGGAAGGGCACCCGCTGCGTAAAACATATGCTGATAAGTTGGCAGGTCATTCCGCTGTGGTGACCCCTAATTAATAAAGGCTCTAAAGAAAATGAATTAATTAATTATTATTGTTGTTGTTATCATTATTATGATAATCATTATTACAAATGGCCTAACTTTATCTCATTTGAATACACAATTCTAACCTGCATCAGAAAAAGAGTGGAATTGTGTCCTTGTGTATAAAACAAGATCTCTTCACCTCATGATTTGATGTAGAAAACCCCAAAATGACTAAGAAATAAGTATTGGATGTATTCAGCAAATATGATGCAGGACAGTGTTATTATTACTGTTCTTGTTACTATTATTACTAGATTTTAAGGCCATATCAGACATGTATCTAAAATAAAAATATGTCATTTTCCAATAATCATCAGTGTCAAGTACAATCACAACCTTCTCAAATTCCCAAAAGAGCTTCTGCATATGATATGAGCACCAATATGTTAGCGGCTGACTGTGACACAGAGTTGAACATAAATCAGCTAAGCACATCAGAGAATGAGCTTCAGAGACATTTCCATGGCAACACATGCATTGAAATGGCAGAGACTGATTGTTTTCTGTCAAAGGCCAGCAACATGGACAGAAAACCTTGAGACCACGTCGACTAGCGCCGTGTGGAGGCTTTCACTTCTCACCAGCTAAGAAGACGCACAGCACTAGCACCGCTGTGCATGTAGAAAGGAAACTCTAAGCTGTTTAAGTCAGCCAGTAATCCAGCTATGAGTGCAATGTGACATGACCACTGGGGACAATGAGGCCATGCTCATTCATTCATTGTCCCGCCAACTTGATATCATCCCCATGCTTGCTAAATCTGCTGCCAGCAGAGCGATGGGCTTCTTAACATCATTATTAATATGTTTAGAATAATCGGTGTCTTCATTACACCCTAAAGCTGCGGTAACAGGATTTTTCTTCTCGCTGATATGCACACAAAATCCTCAGAATGGCTGTCAGATTAAGGCTTTTCTGTGAATGAATGTCTCCTCCATTCTTAAGATCTGTATTCAGCAATTATTTAGATTCTTGAACCTGAGTCACAATTCAACTCCAGAGGAAAGAGGGGAAACTACACCCCCTATAGCCGCTAGTGATGTTTTAACAGCAACTGAGATATATAGGTGCAAATATTAATTTACTTAGGTCCAAGAAGTGCTACGTGAGAAGCGTTTTATGAATATTTATTATACATACTTGGTCAGTATATATTACCAATAGAGTAAGGACAAATACAAACACTAGTATTTTATTGTAGCTATTAAGAATGAGGCAAATCTTTACAGTTGAACAGTGAACTTTCATTCACACGATCGATAACTTTCCAATGGAGTTTAGCTTAAGACAACAACATTATAAAACTATATTAGCTAACAAGAAGAAATATACATTGAATGTTGCTCTTTAGCTACTAACTTCCTGATATTTGCATTAAACAAGTTGGAATGACCTAAAAACTATGGCAATTGTCAAAAGCAATGAAAATAAACAGGAACAGTGGAAATGTTGAGTGACAAAAAGTAAAAGGTTTTCATTACAAGAATGTGGACAGAGTGGAGTTTTAAAAAAAAAATCACAATAAAAATGTCTAATTAAGAGGACATTTCCACTATAAGCATTAGCGTTTAGAATGAAAGCAAATTAAGAATTAAAATGCCTTTAATGACTAAAATGATTATTGGTGAATAAAAGGAGTCCAGTGCTGAGTCATTTGGTGCAGCTTTGATATGCAGTACAAGCACAAACAGGAGCAAGCTTTTAAAAGTTAGCATGAGGATTAACACCCCTCCTATGGTAAATCTCTGTACTGCATGGCAATAAATCATTCCACTTAATTTCATTACATTTTCCATTAATCCACAGCTTTTTTGGCAGTCAAAATATTTTGTCTTAATGGTTTCCATACAGATTAAAAGCTTTGCTTTTGCCCTTGTGAAAGTTTGAAATGAATGAGATTTAAGGAATTTCAGGAATCCTTAAATAATGAAATGCATTTTATTCTAAATATACCATTAGAAGCTCTGTTATGACATTCATCCCTCTGGGAGTGTTTCTAATTTGAGAAGACACAATCAAATGACTTCTTAAAATCTTAAAATGTGGGTTAGCCAAATCATGATCAGATTAACTGAGCAGTCAAAGTTTCACAGGCTCTTCCTAAGCAGAAGTCATGTGATTACAAATGCTGAAAAACTGTTACTGGATGGGTTTGGGATTTCTATCACAAACCTCCTGCAGTTCCACACAGAGCCCCTAGGACATTACACACAAGTATAATTAGTATAATTACATTTCATTTCACAAGCCATTTTGGCATGTTTTCAAAAATAAGGTCAATGTTTGTTAAATGGTCACTAATGGTGGAAATGTCAAATGGGTTTTTTTAGCCAAAAATAACGTGCCTATACAGAAACTGACTTTCAAGCTACATTTATTTCTTCTACATTCAAAGTGTATCCCATTGCAAAAAGCCTGTCAGCTTAATATCCGAACTTATTATTTTGATGGGCTCCCAACAAATATTCTGCTGAACGTAAACAACCTAACAGTCTACAAATACTCTATTAATAATGTTGACTCTATGCTACTTAAGTGGCGACATGGTAGCTCAATGTGTAGCACTTTCACCGCATGGCAAGAAGGTCAGTGGTTCGAGCCCCGGCTGGGTCAGTTGCCAACTCAACATGTGTGGAGTTTGCATGTTCTCCCCGTGTTCACGTGGGTTTCCTCAGGGTGCTCCGGTTTCCCCCACAGTCCAAAGACATACACTATAGGTGAATTGACCAAGCTAAATTGGCCAGAGTGTATGAGTGTGCGCATGTGAGAGTGTGTGTTTCCCAGTGCTGGGTTGCAGCTGGAAGAGCATCCGCTGCGTAAAACATATGCTGGATAAGTTGGCGGTTCATTCCGCTGTGGTGACCCCTGATTAATAAAGGGACTAAGCTGAAAAGAAAATGAATGAATGAATGAAAAAATGAATGAATGAATGTTACTTACTGTAGGTCGCATTCACATTACGTGGTTCAAGAAACCCAAATTCCAATTTATTGCTGATACAAAAATTTGCGGGAAAATACATGGATTCTGATTTTGTCAGATAAGATAAAGACCTTCATATAAATTTGACATACCCACAAAAAAGTGGGTTTGTGTATATACGTACATATACCTTGAGTTTCTTTGCTGCATGTATAATGAAAATGTCAACATAGGCTCACTGGAAATAAGTACTTTAGCCTACATTTTTGTGAAACCGCAAAAACGTACTTCAACATATGTTTAACTGCAGTTTCTAGGTTAAATGAATGGTGTGGGGCAGTATGAGGCCAACAATTTTGTTCCTTTTCACACTGATTTACAGGGCCACATTATCAATGAAAGAAGGATTGCTTAGCACAAAACAACTTAATGTCTATGATTTGTAATGAACACATTTGTCTACATATGGACAATTTTTTTTGGCATGGCCAGTTTGTTTAGTTGCTCACTTCGTACTGTTTTACTTGTGATGTAGAGTGCTTGGGTTCGAGTCTGGTGAAGCACGGTTCCACAAAAGAGATAAAAGCAAAGTATAATCAAGGTAAAACTACATAGTTGCAGTATTTATCTTTAAATTTGATTTTGTTGATTGAGTTTAGGAAAGAATTTAGGTCAGTGGTTCGCTGGCCTACGTGATCTGTACGACAAGCGCGAAGGACATAAACGAAATAAATAAATGAAACATGTACCCTAAGTAACATATTCAGATTTGTACACAGCACCATCTAGTGGGTGTTTCATCTGAAATGTGCAAGAAAACACATTTTTGTTTTCGCGAATTCGCCAGAGGTCGCTGTGTACGCTGTTTGAGATCTCAAATTTTCCTCGCGAGTGCCATTCTCACCTGCTGTTCTCGCGTAAACCCACCAGAGGCCGCTGTCAACTCACTTTTTGACAGACTTTCTGACTGACTGAGCGAACGATCGGCTGACCCACCCTCCCCCTTCCCTAAACCCAACCAATTTTATCGATTGACCCGCCCACTCACTTCCCTTAAAGAGCCCATATTATACATGAAATAGGGTCATAGGTTTCAAATCTCCCTGGTTTGCGCGCGTAACTACTGGCGAGGCTTGTGTTTCGTGGCTGCGTCATCGCGAAACACCTAATGACTCGTTATCAAGACGACTCGTTTGAAGCACTATGAGTCGACTCTTTTATAGATGAATCAATAGTTTTAAACACTGTACACTTACAGATTTAAGCCTTAGCTGGATATTTCACTTCACTTAGAGCTGTGTTACACACTACATGGAAGGGCATTTTCAAAAACCCATAATATGGGCTCTTTAACTCAACCAACACATTTCAAAAGCAATCCAAAAAAATAAAAGTCCTCGTCTGATTTTTTTTTTTACCACGTTTTCAGATTTTACCACATTCTCCCGCTGCTATTCACTTGTTTGTTTCATATTTTGGATTCTGTTTTTGTCTTACCTGCTTTCTGGAACCCCGTAGCGTTCGTTTAAAAAAAATGAAATGCAGCCATACGTACCTCCGCCTACGTAATTCGCTGTCTCCAGAAACGTCCACACGGCTACGTTTTTACAATGAGCCTGTGTTGCAATCAATTCACATGTCTTTGGACTGTGGGGCAAACCGGAGCACCTGGAGGAAACCCACTCCAACACAGGGAGAACATGCAAACTCCACATAGAAATGCCAACTGACCCAGCCAGGGCTCAAACCAGTGACCTTCTTGCTGTGTGGCGATCGTGCTACCCGCCGTGATGCCTATAATATATTTATGTATTACATACAAATTCTATTGTTTTGTTACATTTATTTTACCCCCTTTATCCATTGATTATTCGCAGTAGTCTTCATGCATCACTCCAATTAAACACAAAACCCGGAAAAGAGCTACCTCACCATAGTCTGATGTGAAGTTAAAATACTAGCATCTTACAGAATGTCTCTGTTTGCTGTGAAAATAATCAAAGACTAGGATCCCGCATACACCTCTGCATTAACCATAACTATCTGTCTTCATCTCAACCACAGTGTGAGGTAGCATGTGAACTGCAATTTAAAGATGACAGCAGGAATGGGAATCTCTCCTAATGGCTAGATGGGCATTGCTGATTGGGAGCACTCCCTTGTCTCCAGCTCAAGAAACCAGTCATAAAAGGATTGGATCCTCAGACTGCATTGGCAAATAATAATTAACTCCCCTTTGGTCTCACAGACGCAAGCAATAATTGACAAGGCAGATCTAAAGACCTTAAAAGACACTTCACCGTGTTCTTATGATGGATTAACATCTGAAAGGCATCCCAATAGAACGTTATTCAGAATACTTGTAATATTTCAGCAGGTGAAGTGTTTGAGAAGAAAACAAAAGGACATTTAGCCTTGTAGTGTGTATAGTCTACTGCCATATATCCTGTTATCATAAATCATGCAGAGCAGAATGTCAAAATTTGTGTTACTGGGAAAATTAACTCTAACAGAAGAATGTCAAAAGCATAATGAAGAGAAAGCGTGTGTGTTTGTGTGTGTGTGTGGCAAGACAATATAACAGAAGTCATGATTCTCTATAGCAGAGATGCCCAAAAGTTGGCCAATGGTAATCTTTGATTTGGCCCACCATCCCATTTTAAAAGACAGGGAGAATGTTGGAAAGGTGGTTGGGGCAAATGCCTTTGATGGAGATTGTTATTTTAATTTTAATGTAGGCATGGGACGATAACCATTTTCAAGGTATACCGCAGTTTGGAATAGTCAAGGTTAGTCAAGCCAAAATGTTCTGCTATACCATTCCTAAGGTTTGTGTGAGATTTTTTTAAATGACATTTTTTAGGAAAACAGTTTTTCCAGCAGAAAAAATATCCAAAGATGCTGTTTTAAATTGTAATGTAATCAGTGTTTTAGAAACTAATGAAGACAGCAGAAGTCAATGATTCATTTGAATTATTTAACCTGGCATGTTTACTGCTCTAAAATATTATAAATGTTTCTCAAAATAGAATATATTGTGCTCAAAGGGGAATTTCATTTTTGTTTTTTACCCAGCTGATTAAAAAGAGCATATTTAAGAGCAGTAATCACAATACCTTGAAACCGTGGTATTTTTATCCAAGTTTATCATTCCGTCAGAATCTTAGACCAGCCCATGCCTATTTTAATGTAACCCTCTTTGTTTTATTGCTGAGCTACAAAAAAAAGCCAACTGAAATTAAATGTTTCAATGAAATGTTGTACATGAATCAGACTTTTAAAATGTAAAAGCTGTCACTTGACAAAAAGCAATGGTAAAGACATCGGCAAGCAAATAAAGGCAGTAACAGGGTGACTAGTGTTTTCATCATTGAGCTCCATAGTGTTATAAATGGTACTGTTTATGTTTTTACTGTAATAAGTTCATTATAATATGTAAAGAATTATACTGCATTAGTCAATATGATTTAAAACAAAAAATTTCAAGCTATTTTTAAATATCTACAAATAAATTAGCAAACTACCCATGGCAAATTTAATGTAATATGGTGTGATATATTCGGTTTGGTTTATAATCGGGCCACATCTCTCAATCAAGTTTGGTATTTGGCCCTATATAAAAAAAGATTTGGGCACCCCTGCTCTATAGAGAGAGATGAACACAGATGCTCTTGCTCTCCTTATACGGTTTGTACATTTTATCATCTCCTCGGCAGAGGTGTGTCACTGCACTGTTCTCAATCTGATCTGACAGAGTGCTGGTGTTTTCAGTGATACAACATCTTAGCAAAGTGCTCCAAAGACGAAGCCATGTTTTATTCATTTCGTCTTTATAAGCCATGAAAATAGACAGAGATGCAACTCCGTCCTATAGTCAAACATGCTTGCTAATTCTGACTGAAGTGATCTTCACACCAAGCTTGGATGATCTGTATTAGTCTTTATTCAGGCACTCTTTTACTTAGTGCATTGTGGCAATTATTTTAACTAAAATTGTCTTGATTGATTACAGCCTAACATGTGATTAAGTGTCTTGAAGCACAAATACAGTAATGGTTCATCTAAATGCTTTCATTTGATCGTTTATCAACAAAATATTGGATTTAAACCTATAAAGCATTATCGTTGGTGTTCTAACAGATGTTAAATTAACATGATACATTTTCATCAGGAATTTTTCTTTTCCACCTAAAATAAACCGCTGTAGAATAATGCAGTGAGACACACAAGCACTGTGATTGGCTGCTATGCTGAACATCTGATTGGTGTTACACAAATAAAGTAAATGCTCTAATAAATGTGCGCCGACTCTCACAATCACCACCTCCCTTCATCCGGAGGAGAAATTTACACTATACAGTAGCTCTGGGCCACTGACCACCATCAATATTTTATCAGGCCCCAACCCTGACACATAATTTTTTCATGTGACACTTAAGCTGCTGTGGAGATGGAGGTTTCTAGGCATGTCGAAAAAACTGCATTATTTCGTTCACTAGAATAAAAGACTGTTATTTCTCTCTGTAATGCGTGCATAGATATTTCCAACACCACAAACAAGGAAAAGCAAATGTAAGAGAATTATGGAGAAAGTCATTAAAATTTGTCATTAAAATTTTGATGGAAAGGAATCGTTAAGGGACCATTTTGATTGTCCCTGTTAGACATTCTACTGATTAAGTAACCTTTCATCTTCATGTCAACAAGCAGTCGTTAGAGTTCTGGTTAAAATTACATTTTGATGTGTGTGAATGAATTTTGTGGTTTCATTAACTACACACATACACAACTTGTGATGTTTTACAACATCTGCTGTCTTTGGATATGCAGACATGAAATTCACATGTGATCTTTACAGTTTTCTATAGTCATGCACATTCAAGCATCTTCACAATAACCTGTTAAAATAAATGTTTGGTTTAACTTGACAAATGCAGATTTTTTTATAGCTCTATTATGTAATAATTCACAATATATTGTTTCAGCATTGATATTACAATGTGTGCATCCGCAATTGTCCCATCACACTCGTGGGACGTGCAATGTTGAGTCTGGATTATAGTTGATCAGCAACAGTTCAAGAAACATGTGATTTGAGGAGACACTGAAACACAATAGGCCTGTGACTGTGTGAGCATTTCAAGATTTTCAAAGCATTCAGACACAAGAACCTGTACTGTTTGTAACTTTAATAAAGATTGATTTTAGTTAATGAAGACCATACAGTGTTATTCAATTTCTGTACCTGAATAACTTTATCTGGTCTCCCAAAATCAATGAAATACTGTTTATTCTGTCTGTATATTTGCTCTATTTATCTAATTAGCTTATTATATTGTATGTATCATTCACGCTCCTATAAAATCCAATAAAAGGAATGAATTATTTTCAAATAGAGGTATTCAAGTCATCTGGTGAGATTTAATTTTCATCACTTAATAATAATTTATTGCCAAGTCAGACTTTTTCAATAACATCCAGCCCTAATACACCGGTCCATAAAAATAATTAGTATTAACTTACAATAAAATTCTATCAACATGGACATAAAGTAGAGTTTTTTTATGGTTACTTCAAGGGTAAAATAAATGTATATGCTATATTTAGTAAGAACTTGAAGCGATAGACTTGAATAGACTGAAACTTTGTCCTGGTTTCCAATGCACAATGTGAAAGTGTCACTATAATAAACTAAGATTCTAAATCTTTATCTTAGACACTGTTGTCCCAGACTACATATAAATAAGCCAGATGTACTGGTAAAACTCTTGTATTATTAAACATTATATTCAATGTTAGTATGATAGTATGATATCATACGGTAGTATGATATTTACACTGAAACGTCCATTATTCTTACTCATTACAACCACGTTATAATTGCAGGCATTCACCTGATCTTTCACAGAAAAGCCACACAAACACAGATTACCCTAGATATTTCACCTTTTGCTATAAAACACCTACATAATAAGATTAAACTAAATCTGAAACACTTGAATATTCATAAAACTAAACATAAAATTTGATTGAGATTTACATGATCTTTGTTCTTTTACTCAGAGGAAAGCTATTTGTATATGAGCTTCAGGTGATCAATGCAAACTTTAAATCCTTGTTCTTTAAAAATAATATTAAAATAAAAATTAAGAATTCTGTCTCCATTTCATTTTTTAATATATCATAATTGGGAAAATATACTGAAATCTTTTAGGTTTGAAACAATATGAAGGTGAGTATGGCTAACAAGATGACAGTACAGTAATGTTGTAAAGTTCCATTCATAAAGCTCAAAACAATCAAAAAAATAATAATTTTTATATACTTTTTTTTTTTTACAAAATATATTATATGTTATAATAATAACAAATTCTAATTCTAACATAATAAATGTAATTGTGTTAAATGTAAAAAGTCATTTCAATTCATTGGGCAAACTGTTTGATTTCTTTAATTTTATTCATTCATTCATTTTCTTTTCGGCTTAGTCCCTTTATTAATCAGGGGTCGCCACAGTGGAATGAACCGCCAACTTATCCAGCATATGTTTTATGCAGCGGATGTCTTTCCAGCTGCAACCCATCACTGGGAAACACCCATACACTGACATTCATACACATACACTACGGACAATTTAGATTACCCAATTGCATGTCTTTGGACTGTTAGGGAAACCAGAGCACCCGGAGGAAACCCACACAAACACGGGGAGAACATGCAAACTCCACACAGAAATGACAACTGACCCAGGGGAGGATCGAACCAGCGACCTACTTGCTGTAAGGCAATCATGCTACCCACTGTGCCACTGTGACGCCTTCTTTAAATTTAATTAACAATTAAAAGAAAAGAAAAAATCAAACCGGGAAAGAAATGGAATCCAGAAATATCATTAGACTCCATAATAAACCTGATGAGATTTAGTTGACATGCAGCAAATTTACCTTAGTTTAGTTTGCATTGATTTACTTATAGTCACAGAATGTGTAGTAGGGGTTTGCACATTATTCCTGTGCCTTAGGCTCTTCGTTGGCTTCCTATTAGTTTTTAAATTTTAGTAGATTAGTAAATTTTAAGATTCTGGTATTTACATATAGAGCTCTGCATGGTCAGGCCCCCCTATATATTCAGGATCTTTTAAATGGTCACTCCTTTGGCCGGTCTCTGAGGTCTTCTGGCAAAGACCTTTTAGTCATTCTGACAATAAATCTTAAGATTAAAGGTGACTGTGCCTTCTGTGTTGTGGCCACAAGGCTTTGGAACTCTCTTCCTCTAGCAATGAGAACTCTGGGATCAGTTGAACTTTTTAAAAAGCATTTAAAGACGCATCTTCTTGGTTTTTAATTAACAATATGGTGAGCTGGCTTTACATTGGTGTTTGTGTTCTTGGATTTTTAACTTGATTTAATATGTTTTCTTTTATTGATATGTTTTCATTTACCTGTTTTTCGGTTTTCTTTAATTGTAAAGCACTTTGTGACTTATTGTCTGTGAAAGGTGCCACATAAATCAACCTTTAATTACTTATTTTATAAATTACTTATACTACTATATTAAGTGTAAACCCTAAGTTTTGTCAATGAAGTGTGTTTTGTTCAGAAGTGTTGAAGTTATTTCAAGCAAATATTAAAAGTAATAGAAATCCAAACATATTCAATATAGAAGGCGGCAGCAATGTCTCTCGAAGACATTTCGACAGAAACAACGTTTACTGGCAAAAGAACTAAAAGGAAGTGACAAATGTTTTACCAACACAGAACTCATGACAATTACAGTCGGATATTACGGCGAGTAAGATCAAGAGAGAGAAGAAAAAAAAGTGTTCTGTTTGCCCAACATTGGTATTTGAACGACAAGGATGAGAAAGGATTTGTGGTAAAAAGGAGGTGTGGTGGGGAGGGGGGATAGGTGGACAAAAAAAAAGGCACAAAAACTTTTCAATATCTGTGCCGAGTGTTGAGGCCTCAGCCCTGCCTGTCTGTTGCCCCGGGTGCGTGTGAAATGCTTCCAGTGAACAAAGTAAGCCATGGGCGCATCCCAAAGGCCTTTGTGGCCAAAGCCTGGTGAAGAGGCTCTTTACAGCGCCAGCAAACACAGTCTACAGCCTCTCACCACAATTCGGCAGATCCTCCCATTGTGTCCCAACACACATTACACACTCAAGAGGGAAAGAGGAGAAACAAGGCAAAACTAATGAAAAGCTTTGAGTGGCTGCTCTTCTCGGAGCACACCCACACTCTAAAGCCCCAAAACTGGCCCAGGCGCACACACGCACGCATACCTCACTTCCACAGAATAATTGCTATTGAAACACTTATTTGCTGTTGTTACCTGCACATCCTGCCGTGTCGAGTGGGATGGTTCTGCTGTGGTGTTACTCCTGAAGAGATAGAGAGGGGGGCGTCCTATTCTTTATCATCATGCTTCATGTAAGGCCAAAACCCCTGTTTCCTCCTCTCTGAAATAGTTAAAAAGAGGTACAACATCAAGTTAAGTAATGTGTGTGGGAAATGTCAAAACAGCGCATGACAAATCGCACTGAGCAAACCAATGCCGGTTAGTACAAACACTGCTTTCACAGAGGAGTCAGCTGAAGAATTGTTTATGTGTGTATGTAATAACAATTGAATAATTGAGACACTACAGTTTTAGAATCAGCTAAAGACCATTAGTTTTACTGGACCAAGACAAATTAGAAAAGAAAACAAGAAAACAATTGACTTTTACTATGAATTCTGAGTTGCGTTTAGTTATTTTATTCTGAAATCTGTTCTTAACGGTGCCCTAAACTGCATTGGTTTAGTAAGTTAAATTGTTCTCTGATCTCTACATAGTAGGTTTATGAATCAAAAAAATCTCCAGAAACAATTGAATTAACTGTAAAATACCATAAAATACTCATGTCGAGAATATTAATGAGCTCCGCTCTGACGTGCTGCCATTACGTGCTTTGACGTGCTGCACACATACACAAACACACATAGCATGATGTATGCTGAACACGGACAAATATAAACCCAATCACAGTAACGTTAACCTATTTTGCTCACCAGATCTGTTGTGGAAAAGGCAAAATTTTAATTAAACTTGCCAAAAGAGAGTGATAGAGAGGCTTTGCATTGTATTTTAAAGCTACAGTCAAAGAAAAGACAGCCATCAATTAATATCAACCTCTGCATAAACAGATGACATTTGCGCAAAGTGATTTGACACGATTCAGCAGTCTACATGTGTTTGTTGAAACATGTGCATCAAATTTTACAATAAGCACGATAAATTGACAAAAGATGTAACTAAACATACTTTATGTCACCTCAGAGTGGAGATGAATATACATGTATAATCTGTAAATCTTGTATTCCTGAGCGGTCCTGAGGCCAATTTGAAACATGTTTCAAAATAAAAGTCCCACATATATAGTAAGTGAAATATACGGTTAAAAATAACTAAGGGAGCAAATGTATCATTGTTGTGCCACTAGAAAACGTTGTTGCTTATCAAATGAAGCCTAAGGCATGCATATTAATGATCTTAGAGCATTTTTATGATCTCAAAGCTTGATGACATGGCTGCTTGTCAGGTCCGGATAAACGACCCAAATTAGGCATACATGCAAATGCGGAGGGCTTGGCCAGTGAATCTGGTCAGTTTTGGGTTTTTTTCTGATTGGCCTGTTGTCCACCAGGGTTTACAGTCGTGGAATTTACATGAGACTGAGAAAACAGTGGTGTCTGAAGCTCACGGTATGTCCATTTCCATATACTTTTATTATTCTATGCCTTGGTATACCCAGATTTTCATCATAGGACACCTTTAAACTGTGACAGATGCAATATCTGTCTCATCATGCAACAAAAATTCATACACATGAATTGTCATAAAAAAATCAAGCGGTTAGAAACTTTTATGATATTTTGAAGAATGTCAAAAACTGATAGCAATCTTTTGTGTTCAACAGACAAAAGTAACTCATAAAATTAATAAGTAATTAATAAGTAGACTCTCTCTCTCTGTTCCGTTTTCTCTCTCATCAAGTCTTCATCAATTACAGCGATGGTGCAGAAATCAGTATACTGGAAGCAAACATCCTCAGCATCAGAATTTATTTTGAACATCTAAAAAAAGCTCATTTGCTCAGACCTTGGTAGAACTTGGTAGAAAAGCCTATATTTATTTTTGCAATTAATATTTCATGCATTATATAAAATGAAGTAAGGTCAGCGAGCCAGTCAGCAGTTAAGAACTTTAAAAATATGCACTGTGTATGAGCGCAGCAGAGGGAGGCAGACATGTGGCCCTGAGTGCATTTTACTGTATTTCATCAGGAAAAAATACATTCTCTAAAAATAGGAAGGATGAGAAACTGGATGGAGAGGGAGGGTTAAGGGGACTCTGAGGTAACACAGGCCTGCTGATCTGTGCAGCTTAGCTCTGTAAATATACATGTGAAGAGAGAGAGGAAAGATGCTGAGTAACATTTTTTATTATGTTCAGGTAACGTAAAGCTGAGACAAAATTGAAGCACAATTTAAATGTAAAACAACCAAAAGGTCATTTCGATTGCTAAAACACTTTTCTTAAGCCTCTTTTTTTTTTGCAAAACTCTAATTAAAATCTAATTACAAAACAATTAAATCTTGATGAAAAACCAAACTTTTATCTCAGAAATGACACAAAAGTCTTATACAGTCTTATACACTGATGAGATCAGTTTGAAACAATACTGCAAGAGTGATGTTGCTGATGCTGATACTGTAACCGTAACATGTATTAGGCATTTCTTTTCATGACAGTTTTATAATTCAACATTTACATTACATATACCGTGGAATATTATTCAGATACCTTTAACATTTCTCATATTTTCACTAATCACTACACTGTAAAAAAATATTAGTTGACTTTACATAAAATAATTAAGTAAATGTGTTTCTGCTACTTAAAATAAGTATAGTATAGTACAGTAGAGTATACCTGTTGCCTTAAAATTAGCAAAACTATGTGCATAATTATAAAAAATAAGTTAAATCAACTAGGGCGTCACTGTGGTGCAGTGGTTCGCACTGTTGCCTCACAGCAAGAAGGTCACTGGTTTGAACCCCGGCTGGGTCAGTTGGCATTTCTGTGTGGAGTTTGTATGTTCTCCCCATGTTGGCGTGGGTTTCCTCCAGGTGCTCAGGTTTCCCCCACAAGTCCAAAGACACTCGATATAGGTGAATTGAATAAACTAAATTAGCCGTAGTGTACGCGTGTGAATGAGAGTGTATGAGTGTTTCTCAGTGCTGGGTTGTGGCTGGAAGGGCATCCACTGCATAAAACATATGCTGGATAAGTTGGCAGTTCATTCCGCTGTGGTGACCTCTGATCAATAAAGGGACTAAGCTGAAAAGAAAATGAATGAATGATGTTAAATCAACTTAGCACTTCCAAGATATAGTGGGTTTCCTCACTTATCTAAGTAAGTTCAACTTATCACTTTTAAGGCAATGGGTTTTACTAAATTTTTTAAGTAAAGTAAATAATCACTTAACAGTGTAGCCAAGGTCCTCAACAGGCGGTCCGGGGGCCGCATCCAGCCTGTTGCTATTTAAAATGTGACTTGCAGCTGCGCAAACTTATCAGCTCTCATACTGCGGCATATAGTGCAGCATATAGTGAAGCACTAGGGCTGTAAAGGTACATGTATTCGCCCCTAACCGTCATGAGGGTACATAAACAGAACGATGACAAATACAGAATACATTTACAAAGAATGCGTTTTTCTGTCAGAAAACGCAATACAGCAGCGCTAACCAGTGGTTCTGCTATTTTCCCTGTGTCATGACAATTTGCTACACATAAACAGAATTGCACAACACTAGTCCCGCCTCTGAATTCTACTGATTGGTCCACTTCTCTGAAACTGACAGTGCGTGTGACAAATCAATTAGTGCTGCTATGCTATATATACAGTATATAGAAATACTTAGACAAATTTTCAATCAGAGATTTTAAGTTTTGAAGCATACTGAATCTAAAATTGAATACATAAATCACTGTTTTATTTGTTTTATACAAAGATCCTCCACATTTTACTCATGCATCCAAAATTAAACAGAATATTTCCTTCAATGATTATTGGGAAAAAAATGTATATATATATATATATATATATACACAAGAAATGAAATGAATTTAAATATATTTATGTAATTGATTACAATCACAATATTTATAATATTTATATATTAATATTTACAGTGACAATATTTATGTACAACATCTGTCAATGCTTTGTTGTCCGACTCTTGGGCTTAATGACAGACTGTAGTATGCGATCAATAATCAAAGCTGTAATTAAAAGTTTTTCAGGTATTCCCAACATAAACTTATAAAACAAGTTGCCTTATTGCAACGAAACCTAACATTAATCATATTATGTAATATTCATATTTTCTGAATTCTCTTTAGTCTATCTAACAAAAGAAGAACTTGGAGGATCTGTTTTAGATGCTACCAACCTTACAGAGGACAACTGTCAAACACATCACATATGTATTGGGAGTATTGGGAGATTATATTCATGGATTGTCACTGTACATGTTTTTAAATATTGTCACATGCAATTACTTGATGTTCTTATTATGTTTGAGCCCAGTCCCTGTGCAAAACACATGCCTGAGTATCCTGACATGATTTCCACACATACTTCTGTAACCACATGACATTTTTACACAGTTATCTGAAACATGTCTCACCACCTTTCTATGTCGGATCTTGTCTCTAGACCTGAGAAGCTTGTAAAATATTCTATATTGCAAAAGAAAAACAACTTGAAGGTGATTTTCCTCAGTAAATGGTGAGAATAAATGATATTTTTCCCTCTGTTTTAAAAGACTGAAAACTTCATGAAGACGTAACGGCTCTGTACATCAATGTCATATTGTCAACAGCACTTATTTACATTTTATACATGCATATTTTTTTTCATTTCAATAAACAATATTGTATCCAGCCACCAGTTTCATAACAAACTGAATAAAACATAACGTGAATCATGATTTATTAGCAGGAAAAACAAGTAACATAATCCAAAACTTCCAGCAAAAATTGTACTACCTTCACGATAACTCCTTTATGTTTTTCAAGTTGTGGTGGCAGGGAATTCCTGTCTGGTGATGTTCAGCAAACTTTCTGACAATCTTTGCAGCAATGCGAGACAAAGAACTAGTCTATAACAAAATGCAAAGTCATGGGAGATTCATGCATAAACTCATCTTCAGAATATTTTGGGAAATGTCCTCCTAATAAGCCTAGAAGATGATAATCTCTCAAATAAAATAGGTGCAATGCTTGTTTATAATAAGCAGCATCAGACCAGCTGTGTCCTCATACTGAAAGACACACATTGTTCGCCTCCTGTGAACTGATGGAAAAGAACCAGCTTTGAAAAGTGATTTATGTATCATCTGTGTCATCTCGATAGCCATATATTCACATCACGGTACAGCTCTGAAGCAGCTTTATGGCCAAATGGTGTTAAGCACAGTTTAAACAGCACACATTATTTGATTAAATGGTACCTGTGATTTTCTGAGCCTTGAATTATGATACGAGATACAGATAAGTGTTAAGCGTGTTTATTTAAAAAAAGGAAAAAAAAAAAAACAGCTCAACTTGTTGTATATAACTTACATCTTTAGCTAATCATTTTCACACATGGCGATATGATAATCTTGATATTTTGCAACAGTAGGAATACACAGAATATTTAAATACTCAAAAACTACTTAATCGCCCTTAAGTTAGTTTAAAAATCAGCATGAATTGGTCTTCTGTGGAAATATCACTTTGGAAATTCAATTTACTGAATTATGTTAATTAAAAAATATAGAAATATTATTTACTGAAAAAATACATTTGTGAAATTAAAGTCCATTGTTGTTCGGACATTCTACAAAATTCTAATAATGCATAATATGAAATGTATACCATTTCAATTTGGTGACGTTATTGATCCATGAACATTTCCTGCTTGTTGTCATAATATCGGTTACAAAATTCAATTGAAACATAACGTTTAAACAGTCATAACATTTATCAATATATGGACCTTTTGGGATTCTCGGAAGCTATGATAATTAAAAAATGTAACCATGATTTTATATAAAATTCACTTTAATGAGTGATATGACTAAAAAGTAGTCATAAACGAATACTTTCTCAATTTAAATGAGTAGCGGCTTGGACCCAGAAACAATATTCCATACGTCACCGATACGTCACGACTTAACAAGCGGATAGCTGTCCTTTACGGATGCACGATAAATCACAGACGACTGTCGTACACATTTCTTAGTTAGGCCAGTTGTGTAATCAGCAGTAAATCTCCAGCTTGTGCGTTCAGGTTATTGCAGAGAGCCACAGTTAACTGACAAGCTATATGCACAATATTACATGCAATATAATCAAATGATTATATTGTTTCTGACAGATGTTTCTTAGATTCTAAGTGAAATACAGCCCTTTGTAGTAAATGCAGTGACTAAAGACATTTCATCATTACATTATTATCAGATAATTAGAATTTTTAATATTAGAATAGATTAGGAAATTACAATGATAATAATAAATCGTATTATTATAACTTTGCTATGTTTATTAATCATTTGAATCAATGAAAGCAGCTAACTCTTCATTGTTTTAACTTTAACTGCTATAGGGCTTTCCAGGGTTTATTTGAGGCATATGGTTCCATGCGACTCACAAGAGCTCCGTCTGGCTTACAGAGGAGATTTACTACTGATCACACAACCGTGCTTCACTGACAAGTAGGCATAGGACGTTAACCAGTTTCAAGGTTTACCGCGGTTTGGAAAAGTCACGTTTTTAAAACCACCAGAATGTTTTATTAAATGGTTCCTATGGTGTATGTACAGTTTTATTTACTTGTTTTTTTTGTGGCTATTTTATTTCGTTTTTTAGGGCAACAGTATCTCCAGCAAAATAGGACCCTCCACATCAAAAGCTCCAGTTTCTTAAAATAAAATATTTTGTGCTCAAAGGAGGAAAAGGTAGTTTTTTACCCAGACATTTAAAAAGAATTTATTTTAGAATAATTACCATGATTTCATGAAACAGTGATATTTTTATAAGTTTTATGAATATTTTTTATGTTTATTTTTATTTTAAGATTATCATGCCTACTGCCAACCCATGCCTACTGACAAGATATGCATGATGAAGATGGCAGCTTTTGCTAAATCACAAATACACAGGGTGGTATTTCCTAAATCACACCTTATTTCTTTTTGATTTTGATAAAGTAAAAGCTGCTTCGAAATGACAATTATTGTGAAAAACAATATGCAAATAAAATTGAATCAAAAAACACCTATATGTTTTACATTGATTTATCATGTAGGACTGTTTTCTTTACAGTGTGTTTGTATAAAGCACAGACTGCAGTGCTGTATTGCATGGAGAAATCTGGTCACCCTATCCTTTCAAGCTGAAGAGATTCTTCAATTAAAAGCATACATTTGATCAGTTCTGAGACATATCAAAGACTTTCGGAAAGCCTGAAAATGTCATATATAAAGCAGCCTCGACAGGTGTAGCACATGCCTTTCAAAAGCTTTATGATTACGACTTTTAATTATAGGATGCAACTCTTGTTTAGGTGCATTTTAGCTTTTCATTCATTTTCCCCTCTCCTAAATATTAAGCGCTTGCCTCTTGAAATGAAATGGCCCTCTATGGGTTTTGAAACCCTGATACTGCATTTACAGCAAATTGCACCTTCACTTGTAAAAAAATTACAGTGCTCAGTGTGTATTTAAGTAAGACTGTGTGCCATTTGGAAAGCAATACGAGCAGACTCCATGACCACATGAAACACAACTTAAAACTGACTTCAAAGAAGCAATGGAAGAGCAGCAGAAGCAAGCACTGACAGCAAAAACAATAATTTAATCACATCATTATAAATATTAAGCAAAATTCGGATTTCTCTCATCATCTTTAAAGTGGCTTTTTATGATGTTTACTCCATGTAATAAAGGGTTAGGATGATTGAGGTGTCATGTGGGTGAAACCCTCAGCTTCCCCTCCATTAACATCTAAACACGATGCGTCCGTTTATCTCTAAACTATCTGATCGCTCACAACGCCTGCAGCAGATGGATCTTACAGGTTCATCTCCAAGCTGTTAATTAAATCTTTAATTTAATTAACTTATCTTTGAGTTTGGGCCAATCGCTTTGTATACAGATACCCAGGTGTTGAAAACAAACATAAGCCACATCAGAAATGGCATATGAATGGAAATTTATTTCTGCATAATATGTAACAGAGATTTTTGAAAGTCATGGCAGTGTAACGTGAGGTCACAATAACACACAAGTTCACTGATGAGTCATGGATACGACTCAGAAAGAAGATTCTGTTGTTTAGAAGCGTATTACATGTCTGTGACACACTGTAAGAAAACTCTTTATTAACAGTCATTGTATATTTTAACATTTCATTCCGCTGTTGTAACCCCTGATAAAACAGAGAATAAGCAGGGAGTGAGTGAGTGAAAAATTCAAAATCTTTTGTTGACATTGTTGACAAACAACCAACATTTTCCTAAATTTTTAAGGGTCAATGTTTGGTCATTTGTGAAGTTATCCTGACATGAATAAAATGAAATACATATATTTAAAAAAGAACACTGATCCAAATAAAAGAACAGATACATCAGATACATCGAAGTTACTGATGACAATCTAATTTCTAGTGGTAGATACGTTATCTGACAAATCTTATTTAATGCCTAGTTTAGATTTTATGATTTTAGCCCTGATTTTGACTCACCGACAGGTATTGAAAAATCGCCAACAAATGTCTGAAATCACAGGCAAATCGGTGCTCGTTCAGGTGAAATCAAAGATGCGATCAAAGATGCGATATGAGAGAATCGCCGATGAATCGCAAACACCCATCAGATATTTAAGCTTGCTAAAAATCTGGAGCTGTCGGCGATTCAAAATCATACTGTGTAAAATGTGTTGATTGAAAATAACATTGACGATTCCCTACAACCAATGAGAGAGCAGCATAAACTAGTATAGGTATCGGCAGACCAGCAGAGGTTGGGGGAGAAGTTAAGGGCTTCTTTTTGGTATATTTGGACCCAAGAAATGAAGGAAAAACTGGACATTTGGTAGGAGCACCAGTGTCAGTTTGACGTGTCATCTGAGCAAAAGCAAAAAATTGGTCGAAAAGAAAAAAGTTAAGGAGAAATTGATAATTGCCTTCAAAAGCCATGTGAGCAAAATAAATACATTCTCTACCCCACTAAAGGCTTTTTTCTCATAATGTAGTTAATAACAAAAGATATACTACGTGACATGCCGTGGTTTTCAGGTCACTTCTCGCATGTGTTTGGTTGTGAGACGTAGTTTGCAGACCGAGACAAAGTTGTCGGCAACACTTCCTATTGTAAAGTTATTCAGTGTGAAACCCCCTGTCGCTGATCCATCTTGCAGTGCAAACACAGCAGCAACGACATGCTGCCCCAGACAGTCATGCAATGTGAAAACACCTGTGATGCGACTAGTTTGAAAATCATGCAGTCTGAACTCAGCATTTCTGCCAGGCAAACTTTCCAGTTCTTATTAATTTCATTTATTTAAGTTTCCCAAAAAGACTGGTCGTCCACAAAAGACAAATGCATGAGAGGCCAGGATAATGCAGAGAATCCCAACAGGCAATTAGTTCAACGCTGCAGAATTAGTTCAGTGCTGAAAGTACTTCAGCATACAGTGTCTAAACTAAACTGAAAGCCCTGCAGTGACCAAATCTCTTGATCTAAAACTGATTAAAAAACCCTTGGTGATGAAGTTATGGCTAAAAATCCCACTACAGTGATATCTTGTAAGAGGCTAAAGTCATTCACAGCAAGAACCTTTTCACTTCCTACCAATTTTTGATTGTGGTAACATTTAGAATGTTTTCGTTTTAACCTTTTAATTATCATTTGTCCATGTAACAATAATTGCTGTTGTCTAATTTTGATTACTGTTTCCAACAATTTTAAGGGTTTATGTTGGACTGCATATTTCACAAAACACAGGTCTACCAAGATATTGCTAAAATTCCTTCGATTTTGAAACAATAAAGACTATTTCAAGAAACAAAAACTAGTGTTTATCAATTATACTGTGCTTTTGAACTGCACTGCACCTTGTTTGGGCTACTCATGCAAATCACCATGCAAAAAATTACCCAGCTCATGAGTAATGAGCTGACCATACATTTCCTCTTACTTTACAGATTTATTTCTAACAATGTAGACCTGATCCCATGTTTAGTGGGCCTCTTTATATTTACAATAAAGAAACCTCTTAAAATGTAAAGGTCACAGCACTTTAAAACCAAAAAAACAAAATCAAATGATCTAACTATTAAATTGGTGTTCAGGTTTTAGTGTTCAGACAGCAGAGGCTGCGCTTTATCCTCGAACATAACAAGAACCTGAACATCTTTGACTACCATGAACTCTGGTATTTGTACCTGTGAAGCTACAATTACATGCAAAACGGTTTAAGTAGAAGCATAATGTGCTCTCGGGAAAGGAAAAAAAATGGGATGAGCTTAATCTATCCTGTGTAAACCAGGGAAATTCCTATTGTTGGCAGACAGGCCTCAGTCCTCAGGCATTTGAAGTGCATGTCTTGGCTGCACACAACTGCCTGAAGAACACAGACAAAATACACAAGCTCGGAAAAGATGAAAAAAAAAAAAAGAAAAACAATCAAAAGGGTTGAAATTGTAAACCACATATAGTGAGGCTGAACTAAAGGATATCCTCATGTGAAGGATTTGATCCAAAAAGGCTTCTGTAACATGTAAAGATAAAGAAAAATAATCAATGGGTGTTCACCGTTTAACAGTGTTAGTAGGACGTCAACATCTCAAAGGCTAGCTGTGTTGTATGCTAGCAGTCAGACCAGGCAAGTCCAGGCTCATGACTGTAAGCATTTAATAAATCTTGCTCTCAGGGAGGAAAGGCCTCCAGAGATTGATGAACTGCTGACAGTTTTATGGCAAAATTACTATTGTTGCACTGGGGGCACTCATCATTAGTAAAATCAATGATAAGGTATATGATCATTTCTTTTCCGACCACACTTTTCCAGCTACCAACAAGCTGCGCTCCTCCTTTTCTGCCTTTAATTTTGTAACTAGTCTATCAGCATCTCTCTTATAATGACACGCTGCAAGCTGCAAGGCCTGTCAAACTGAAGCATTGCTTGGTCTCAGATGTTTATATGCCACTCATGCAATATTGCTTTGCTCTTCAGTGACAAATGCTACGGCAAAACAATTTGGACTAATGCCTCATTATGTATACTCCCTAATGCATGAGGAGAGGCAAATTAATTTAAAACGATCTCATTCAATTTCGGTGCATGCGCCGAGCAGTTTGTCCAGAATCAAATGTCAGCGGAGACTGTGTTTGGCTGACAGTCAAAACAGATGAATAGGTTAAGACAACAGCTTGTACTTGCATTGACCTGTACAGTCTACCTATAAGGATCATTTGACTATAAAGTCAGCACTAGATTTGTTAAGCAGAGCTATTAGCATTAACGCAACCATCTGCAGGTGTTTTGTGCATGTGATCTGAGAATATACTGCCGGCTGGGAATTATAATATTTGCAGGAGATATAATATAAAAGTGAAACTTGAAACTTGTGTTCGCACCCTGAGGCTGGAAACAAACTATTATACAGCTCAAGATGTAATCAACATTTTTTAGAATTTATATATTTATGTCCACATGTCCACTAAAATTTATGTTCAGGACACACTGAAAAAAATACACTTTGAACCAACTTAAAACAAAAAATAAATAAATAAATAAATAAAAATCACTGTAATTTGTTACAGATACTTTTTTGAGTTTTCTTAAAGTTTAATTTAATTTCGTTTCAAACTACAAAAGTTTTATTTACTCTAAATCAAAAAATATTTATTTTGATTACATTCATGTAAAGTAGAAATATTATTTAATATAGAGAGATTTTTTACTTTAGTGCAAAGCGTAAAACTACACTCATCGGCCACTTTATTAGGTACATCTTACTAGTACCGGGTTGAACCCCCTTTTCCCTTAAGAACTGCCTTAATCCTTTGTGGCATAGATTCAACAAGGTACTGGAAATATTTCTGAGATTTTGGTCCATATTGACATGATAGCATCACAAAGTTGCTGCAGATTTGTTACCAGCACATCCATGATGTGAATCTCCCGTTCCACCACATGTGGACTGTGGAGGCCATTTGAGTACAGTGAACATATTGTCATGTTCAAGAAACCAGTCTGAGATTCACGCTTTATGACATGGTGCGTTATCCTGCTGGAAGCAGAAGATGGGTACACTGTGGTCATAAATGGATGGATATGGTCAGCAACAATACTCAGGTAGGCTGTGGTGTTGACACGATGCTCATTTTGTTACTATTGAGCCCAAAGTGTGTCAAGAAAAAATTCCCCACACCATCACCAGCCTGAACCTTTGACACAAGGCAGGATGGATCCATGCTTTCATGTTGTTGAAGCCAAATTCTGACTCTACCATCCGTATGTCACAGCAGAAATCGAGACTCATCAGACCAGGCAACGTTTTTCTAATCCTCAGTTGTAAAATTTTAGTGAGCCTGTGCCAATTGTAGCCTCAGTTACTGTTGTCTTTCTATCAGCTCGAACCAGCCTGGCCCATATCCTCTGACATCAACAAGGCATTTGCGCCCACAGAACTTTTTTTTTTTTCATTTTTGAAATATTTATGAAAAATATCACTGGATATTTTCCCTTTTTTAACGGGCCATTCTCTGTAAACCCTTGAAATGTTTGTGCGTGAATATCCCAGTAGATCAGCAGTTTCTGAAATACTCAGACCAGCCCGTCTGGCACCAACAATCATGCCACGTTCAAAGTTACTTATATTACCTTTCTTCCTCATTCTGATGCTCGCTTTGATCTTCAGCAGACCATGTCTACATGCATAAATGCATTGAGTTGCTGCCATGTGATTGGCTGATTAGAATATTACATAATGTGCAATTGGATAGGAGTACTTAATAAAGTGAGCGAATGTTTTTTAACCTTAAATGAAAGTATAATCTTGCTTTGAACCAACCTTAAAAAATACTTTGATTTGTTACAACTAAATTTCAAATTATCGATTTGACTGGTAAAATATTGCTTTTATAGACCTTTAAATAAATGAATTACTTTGGTTCAACTTAAAATCAAATTCCAATTAAAGTTACAGAGTAGACTGATAACTACACATAATGTTAGGCTATGCTATTGCTCGTTAATTTGGTTTCAATAATGAGGTAAACTATCAGCTAGTACTTTTATTATGGCTATACATGTCATGCAAGAAGGTAATCAAACCACATTAGAAATACATAAAAACTGAAACCACATAAACAGTACCTTTTTCATGTGGTCACAAGACATGACAACTGCTTGTTTAAAGTAAAAATTTTACTTTGAGAAAAACTAATGTTTTTAAGCTTACCCAGGGGGTTCGCTTTTTGCTTTAAGGCAAACTGCATAAAACAGAATAATCAGAAACCATAATTTTTCCATAATATAAAAATCTACTTTGAATAACAGGTTTAGGGTAACCCTAACCCTCAAAAAAACTGTCATTTTAAAATATTGTACTATTTCTAAACTAAACCACATAGTATCTGATCAACAACTTCTCATTAATGAGTGAACGGGGAAAACGCATTAAAATTGACAAATGTTACCATCTTTTTACCATAGTATTATTGCATTTACACAATTTTTATTAATAAAAAAATCATATTTAAAATGTGACATTTTAAAACCTTTAAATTAGATACAAATCACAAAAAACTATGATGTAATATTCATAGTCCAAAAGCAGCCCAAAACTGTGAAACCAGCATATTTATTAATGATACTGCCTGCTGATTTATTTGCAGCATTACCTGATAACGAAATACTTATACTATATTTACTATACTTATATAAATCTATAAACAAAAACTAGATTTTTAGAAAAATTTTTCAATTATAAAAGTATACAAGTATATTACTAAACAAACAGGATGTTTTAGCCACAAATGAACAAAACTTTTCTCAGTGTTACATACTGTATTATAGCATGATTAAGGGCTCTTTACTTGAGTCCAGTTTCTATTTTCTATTTTAAATCTTTCCTCTCTCCACAGCCAGTAAGGTTACATTGTAATTCATCTAGTGTTTGCTGGGTTTCCCTCCTCCCTGAGCAGGGCAGGACACAATAGTTGTGTTGCATTAACAGCTCCTCCGGCGCTCGTTGAATAGAGCGAGAGTCCTGTAGACAGCAAGCTGACATAATCTGCACAGAACATGCATCTGCAGAGATGGGCTTAGAGTGGCCACAGATGCTCAAAGCTGGAATCCTTTGCAATTACAATGATGTGCTTTATATCCTGAGCAAGAGCACAGTGGAAAAGACTTTGCCGTTTCCCCGATACACACACTCCCACTCACACACACTAGGCTCTATTCTCATTCAGCTGACAACAGTCCGCCCTTAATGGGGTTTCTGCTTCTGATGAGAAGCTGGTCAAAGAAAGGTCTAGACCTACCGCTAGACAGAGAGACAACTAAAGAAACCATTCTGGACAGAAGGACACCACAAAGCATCCCCTCATTAGCAGTGTCCAAACACTCCAAGACAGGAACAGCTGTCTTTCGGAGAGTTGAGAGAGAGAGGGGTGTCAAGAAAGGTCAAACAGACAAAAGTTTAGTGAGCTTTTCTTTCACGCAAACAGCAGCGCAGTAGTACTTAATAGAACTGAGGAATGCAACATAACATAATAATGATGTCAATATATTAATTATACACTGTTTTAAGGAAAAGAGGCCGTGCTATATATTGTGAATACAGTCATGGCTAAATGGCAACAATTGTTTTATTTAAAAGCTAGCAAAAAATATTATTTACATTTCAATTTATATTAACTCCATTTCAAGATACCACACTGTTGCTGTGATCTACATCTACTGTGTTGAAATATGTGGCACTTCCAGTTGTTCAAATAACAAATTTTAAAAATGTAGTTATACCGCAAATAAAGTTAAACTTTTTCAGTCGTTTTATCAGTCAAGAGTCATTTTAAAGTGATTGTACATTCAAAAGATAAAATTAACTCATTTACTCACCCCCAGGTTTTTACAGACCTGTAGGAGTTTCATTCTTTTGCTGAACACAAAATGCTGTTAAAAATGTTGACATTACCCAATCACTACCTTATTTCATTTTTTTTTACAATGGAAAGCGATGGCTATAGTAATATTTAACATGTCCATCATTTATCATATTCAAGATCTTGATCTGCAGATTTTTTTCTTTCATTTTAACCTTTGCGCACTGTTTAAATGTACTACTCTTTTGTTATGTTAGGGATAAAAAACACACACTGAATTAAACTGCTTTTTTTTGTATAAATCTTTTAATTAAGCTCAGTCCTGATCAAAACTACTAAATTGTTCATAAAATTACATGATTTTAACTCTTTAATTGGCAAATTCACAAATGATGTCACTGATTTGGTGAAAAAACACACAAAATGATGTATTTTCAATATAAAAAGTAATTGTGGACTGGATTTTTTTTAACCTTATCACAATCTTGGACAACTTGATCAGGACTGAGGTTGATTAACAGATTCATGCAAAAATCTGAAAAAATATTTATCTGATGCTTTTTTACAGCAGTTAAATTTAGCGCATGTTAAGACTCAAAATCACCCCAGAGTGGATGATAACATCCCCAACAGTACATAAGGGTTCATTTGTTATTGGAATTTGTTATTACAATTGTTTTAACCATTTTTTAATAAATGTTTATAATAACACTTTCAACATTTAGTGTTGTAATGCTGTCACCTCATTCTAATTTTTTCAAGGGAAAGAACACATACTGAGTGAATATTAAAACAAGTTCATTTGTAGACTCTTTAAAGATTAATGCTTAATGATTAAAGCATGGGCGGCACAGTGGCACAGTGGGTGTCACCTCCCAGCAAGAAGGTCACTGGTTCGAGCCTCGGCTGGGTCAGTTGGCATTTCTGTGTGGAGTTTGCATGTTCTCTCCGTGTTGGCGTGGGTTTCCTCAGGGTGCTCCGGTTTCCCCCACAAGTCCAAAGACATGCGCTGTAGGTGAATTGGGTAAGCTAAATTGTCCGTAGTGTATGAGTGTGTATGAAAGTGTATGGGTGCTTCCCAGTGATGGGTTGCAGCTGGAAGGGCATCTGCTGCATAAAACATATGCTGGCGGTTCATTCCACTGTGGTGACCCCTGATTAATAAAGGGACTAAGCCGAAAAGAAAATGAATGAATGAATAAATGATCAAAGCATCATGTACAGTAGAGTAGGAAAAAGATGCTGTGCCATGATGTAGTGAACAGGTGTTTCATGTAATTCATATATAATGGACAAAACAAACCAGGAAGCCAGAAAGTTGTACTAACTATTCAGCAGCCGAAATTTATCCTTCTATTTCATTGTTAAGATAAGATCTTATTCGTTATATATGAAACTTGTGACTGAAATATTCTGAACAAAAATGGCGTTTCCTTATTCTGTCAACAAGTTATTAGTACTAAAACCATTTCATGACAAAAGTAAAAGACTTCCTATGTTCAATTTACAACAAGTGTGAGATCCATAAGAGCTCTTTTCACTTTTCTATAGAGTGCAAGAGACTTAATAGACTGGTTTTGTGCCAAGCGGAGAGACATTTGCCCTTCCTTGTTGCAGGCTATAGTTTGAGATGAAACACGAAGGCTGGAGGCAGGTCAATTTCTGCAGCACACAAGCTGATGGACAGAACCAATTTCAGCTTCCAAGACCTCCAGACTGATTATATAGCTGCAGAAGTGGTGTGAGGTTGTCTAGACAGAGGCGGCCAATGAAATACCAGTGTTAGCAAGTCAGCCTATGTAGGAAGTTCTGTCCAATTATTTCTCAAAGTAGTAAAAAGTAAATGAGAAAAGTTTTCTTCATCCCTCAGGGGTAAGACATTTCTATTCTTTCCCAAAATAGCTATTTCACAGTTCATAGCTCTGCAGAGTAAATTGGTATTGGATGCTACAAAACATTTCCTCATTAACACATTAAACTTACACGCACAAAAAAACGTATATTATCACAGCATAATTAAATCGTAATAATGGCAGACCCTCACAGCTAAAAATATACAGCCCAATTCTATACTTGAATACACCTCTGGACTATTTCTTTTTTTATTAGAAATTATGATGATGATGATGATGATTATCATTAGCAGATCATTAGCAGATCACTGATCATTAGCAGAGTGACATTTAACTTTAAAGCACCCATATTATGTTTTTTAAAGATGACCTTTTATGCCATGTGTACCGTAGCTGTGTTTGAATGTAACAGGTCTGAAATAAGTTAATTTAAAAAAGTAAACGTAAAATAAAGTTATTGTCTCGTATAAATAAGAGTCGATTCTAAACTTTAGAAATGAGTCATAAGCAATTCCAGTTTTACTTCCATAACCGATCGACACAAATAAGACAGCCTAATGATGCAGGTCTATGCTCTTCATTGAATGCCCTCGAACGGTCTTATTTGACAGAAGCACAAACACTTGAGCTGGTTTGTGTTGTCAATAGCTACGTTTCCATTTAAAGATGCGAATTAAATGAACCCACAAACCTGGAATATCGCATAAAAGACATGCAAATGAAGCAGCGTTTCCATCCACTGAGTCAAAGAGAACAAAATCTTGATTAACTGGTGCCAAATATCAAAAGTAAAAATGGAATTTGCTGCAGTAGGAGAAGCTGCATGAATCTTTTCTTTATTTAATAAATGACTTGTGCCTCAGACAATGCCGACATGCAATGAACAGGTTTGAAGGCGTGAAGCATGAAGGTTTGGGTCAATCAACCAGTTTTTCAAAACTGGCTTTCAGCATTGAACTTGAGCTTGAAATGATATGGTAAAAATCCAAGCCATGAAAAATGCATTTGATTAATCGTGAGGCCTAATTTACTATTATTCTCTTATTAATGCTGATGTAGAGGAATAGCACACCAATAACATCTCATAATGTTAAATAACAGCTGAGAACCATTCTGCTTGTGCTAGAGGTTTGGGTTAACCAGTTTTTCAAAAGTTTTATCATTGAACTTGAGCTTGAAATTATATGATAAAATTTACGCCAGTGTTACGGTCTTTAAATGTGAAGGAAAAGGGCCAATCAGAGCACAGCAGGCTCATTGAAGGAAGGGTTTAGAAAGAATAAATGTTTAAAGGGCACATAGGTTACCCCTTTTTTCATATTTAATATAAGTCTTTTGTGTCCCCAGAATGTGTCTGTAAAGTTTCAGCTCAAAACACCCATCAGATTATTTATTATAGCTGTTTGAAATGTCTATATTATAGCTGGAAAAAAAGGTTTTGCTGTTTTTTTGTACTGGCCCTTTAAGGCTAGTCCTCCCCGCCCACCGTTTCCACGTGCCTGTCAGCAATCGCCGCCCTCGGCTGCCTCAGGAAGCAGATCTCACATAACGTGTGTGAGAAATACTACAGTAAGAACTTTAACAATCAGTATTTGATGCAGTTTTTTGTGGATTTGCAACAATGAGTCACACACAATGTCATTACAAAGTTCACGCACACACACAGCAAGGACACAAACACATAGCGCAAACACATAAACACACACACAAATGTAGCGCAGCAGACAGACACACACACACACACACACACATAGCTCAGACACGCAGACACACACACACACACAGCTCAGACACACACAGCTCAGACACGAAGACACACACACACACAGAGAGAGAGAGAGAGAGAAAGAGAGAGAGAGAGAGAGAGAGAGCGCATTAAGCTTTGCACTCGTTTTGCACACATGTGACATGACACTGGTAATATCCACTGCTGTATGGATATCTCTTATATTAATGTACAAAATAAACCCAATTTAACGTCCACAAACCGCGATTGAAGTGTCTTCCTTTATAATTGTTCTGACACGCGGCTGTGCTGATTAAGTGAATCTGAAGTTGTTTGCTGTAATTCATTACACACGTGCTCTGTTTTAAAACATTATAAACTTGTGAAACTCACTCTTAATCAAGTTTGATGATGATTGATGATCCTAGCGAACTGAACACACCTTTTATTCCCGGCTGCTTTGCGCTCGTCCTGTCTTGATGATATGATTATACACGCGACTACCGGACATGTTAATGCGCACAGCTGTCAATCAATATTGGTGGGCAGGGGGACCGCACTCCTACGTAAAGTTGCGGTCCATCTGAAAACAGCTCCAATTGGTCCACCATTTTTATGTTGTTAAATTTGAAAAAAAAAAAGGACTGGGTGGGTTTATATTACCCCAACATGACAGTTTATACACTATAATTACACACATTTCTATCCAAACAGCTTGAAAAGTAGATTTTTCACCATAGGTTCCCTTTAAACGAATCATTTGAGCCTCTTTTATATGTGATGACATGAAATTCATATTATGGAAAAATGAAAGTGGTTATATACATTGGATATATGTAAACTTATTGGCGAAGACATAATTAGGAACCTTTAAAAAAACCTAATGTAATATTTCATACGGATGTTTACAGCAGCTAGATTGTCAGCAGGAAAGATTAAGACTGACAGCTTGAACTGATCAATGTTTCACCTGCAATTAGACATCAAAATCATTGAACAAAGTCTTTAAACCTGAACAACATTGCTGTACAATCTAAAAAACTAAACCCACATCTCTAAAAGACCTATTTAACAGTCTTCCTTAACACCTAAGAGCAGCTTCATATTTAGTTACAGAATCTCATTTAAACTTGTATAAACTTGCTGCTTATCACAGATTAGTGTGGCAGATGAGAATAGCCTTTGATCTTTGTATACAGGACGTGTATGTATACGTAAAGTCCTATATTGGATTCCTTCACACATGTAAGACTATCAAAGGAGGAATCTCTACATGACCTCGGCGTGAGGTCACTCTTGTGTGTTTTTCAGCTCCAGCAGTTAGTAACCTCATCCCGGGCCATCTTTTTTTTTCCCAGAGAGGTGTGTCTATTTACTAAACGGGCCAAACGCAACTCTTACCCTGGCTGGTCTGCTACAAAGCTGAAGTGAAATGCTGAAAGATGAAAGCATGACTGAGGCTGTCACTCACCCCATCCCAGCAACAAGCATCGCCACGTTCTCATCGTCCGTCACTCCAACAGGTGTGCAAAAGAGAGACAAAAGGATACAGAGTGAGGAAGGAATAAACAGGTCAGATAGTAGACAAAGCTGGTCTGGTGGTGTGGGCCAATTTAACGGTTTTATGAACGTGTGTGTGTGTGTGTGTGTGTGCGTCTATGCTGGATGTACAGCATGGGCTTTGATATGTAACCTCTTACTGATTGTATGTGTCAAGGTGATGAGCAAGAACTTGTTCGGTCCTTGATGGCTTGTTTATTAATCACGAGGCTTGTGGGATAAGTCTCTCATCACCCTAACAGGTATAATTAAGCATTAAAGGGCACGCAAAGCTTGATGTGTCTGAGTCTAGCTTTTTAGGTTTCATCCTTACCTCATCCACTCCTTTTGATGTGAAAAAAAAAAAAAAACGAGGAGAGAAGATTTGCAATGGAGGACATTTTGTCCTGATGGAAATGTCTGTTAATTCCCTTTTAAAAATATATAAATCAATGAACTTCACTGTTTTGGGTTCTGTTACCATTTCTCATACATGCATAACAACATATTTACTGTAGCTCAGGGGCGGAGTGGGACTCCTTTTCAGCCCTGGAGTTTTAAGCCTTAGACCAGCCCACCTCAGTTCACGACTGACTATATTAAAATAAGATCATTTCCAATTTAGTTTCTAATGACACTATCACGTCTTTTTCAAGGAAACAGCTGCTTTAGAACTTCAAATGTTTTTCATAAATATGTGAACATTAAGGGGTAGCTAACTCTCCAACACTATTCTTTAAAACATGCAAAATTCTTTATATATATCCAGTCCTTTTTAATGGTGGTCTCACAAAATTTTTTTAAATAAAATATGTACACCTACATAAGTAACCCAAACAGTAATAAATGTCTTAACACTAAAAGTGATGAAAAAACAAAAATAAGTTACTTAGGTGAGGTTCAAACTCCAGTCGGCAGCATTGTAATGCAACGTGCTAACCATTGGACCACAATGGCACTGTTATGTGCACAAGTAATGTGCTGTCATCTGCGAGACTCTTTTAACCACACTTTCTATTAATGGCTTAATCTTTTTGTCCCCTTTTTAGATTTCTGATCAAATGATGTCAGATTTATTAATGTAGTGCATCATCTGATTTTCATTAAGCAGGTGTAATATTCATTAATATTAATTATTCGAATTCTTATATTCACTAAGTTGCCGCTGTTTGGGGTCGAATGACAGTTATATCATCATTAACCTGCAGGCTGCATTTTGCTCACCGGGCAGCGAGAAAATAAATAAAAAGAGCGGAGCTGTGGCAAAATAATGATTAAAAAGAGTGAGGCTATGGTCAAATAAATAAATAAATGAAAAAAGTGCGACTGCTGAGAGTGCAAGCAGCTAGGGACACCGGCCCTCGCGGTCAAAAAACGGACCGGCCCACCGGGAATTCTCCTGGTCCTCCCAATTAGCCAATCCGGGCCTGCTGTGTAACATTGTGTAGCCTCTAGTTCTGAAAACTAATAAGATTTTAATTCCTGAAGTAAAGATAATCTTTCACAAGTTAGAATGTGTTGGTTTGGGTTTTTATATGGATTTATAAGTAATTAATTCATTTTCTTTCTGACTTAGTCCCTTTATTAATCAGGGGTCGCCACCGCAGAATGAACCTCCAACTTATCCAGGATATGTTTTACGCAGCGAATGCTGTTTCAGCATTCCAGTGTTGGGTTTTAGTGTTCAGCATCCCAGTGTTGGGTTTCTGCTGCAACCCAACACTGGAAAACACCCACACACTCTTGCATTCACACACATACACTACAGCCATTTTAGCTTATTTACAGTTTTTCTCTATTGGTTTGGCTCATTTCTTGAAACAGGAATTACATTCTCAAAACAACATGGACAAACCTCCAAAGCACTTGGCAATTGTTGACAACAGACTTGATTTTCTCATTCATTTCATCAAATTTCAAATGTCTAAGTACATCTTTGCAAATGATTAAGTAACACATTTAGCACAATTTCCAAGTGATTAGATCTAGTTGATCTAAATTGATTGTTGATTCTCAGTTCAATGGTTGTTCGCTCCAAAATATGTCAGTGTCATTTCATTGTATAAGTCATCACACGCACAATAGTCATAATAACAGTAGAGTAACCATTTTCGATAACTGGACTAAGACTAAAAGGTGGTCATGAGGGATATTTCAATGGTCCTCTGCGATAGTGACAAAACAACTAAACATTTTGACTTGCAGTGCTTACACAATGCCAAAGGGACAAAGGATTTTGGGGGCACTGACAGTGAAGGAAATTAGATGTATTAAATGAGAAGGAAATTTAGTTTTGACACAAGTGAACAGTTTTGCGAAATATATGAGCTTTTGCAAGTAAGTTGTGCTGAACTGTAAGACTGTTTTACAAAACAACCTTATAGTGTTGAGAATGTAAGTCCCGTTTTAAGTAATGAGCCAAACCAAATGAGAAAAACTGTAATTCACCTACAGCGCATGTCTTTGGACGGGAATAACATGCAAACTCCACAGAGAAATGCCAACTGACCCAGCTGAGGCTTAAGCCAACGACCTTCTTGCTGTGAGGCGATCATGTTACCCACTGCGCCACCGCAACGCCTATGGATTTATAAGTTACTTTAGAGACAGACAGAAGAAGACAAATCGATAGACAGGCAGTTAGATGGATGGATGGATGGATAGATAGACAGACAGACAACAGTTAGATTGATAGATAGATAGATAGATAGATAGATAGATAGATAGATAGATAGATAGATAGATAGATAGATAGATGGATGGATGGATGGATGGATGGATGGATGGATGGATGGATGGATGGATGGATGGATGGATGGATGGATGGATGGATGGATGGAAGGATGGATGGATGGATGGATGGATGGATGGATGGATAGATAGATAGATAGATAGATAGATAGATAGATAGATAGATAGATAGATAGATAGATAGATAGACAGTAAGATAGACAGACAGATGACAGGTGAATGTGTGCATAAACGTAAATAATATATATATTTGTAAAAAGTCGTGTATTTCCGCATTTCATAGATATGTCCGCATTTAATATTACGTCACGTCACTGATGAATCCAACAGATTCGGTTTATGAACAGATATTTGACAAAAATAGTCACATAGTTTGTGTCATGGGACATTTCTAGTGGCTGTGTATTTTATTTTAATACCACTGTCATATATTAAGCATTTGCTTACTTCTTACCTCTCTGACGTCGTTAAAACCTGAACCGTTGCACTTGAGTTCACGCCTGATGTCTGTAACGTTAAACAATAAAGCCCCGCCTTTGTTATTTGATTGGCTGAGATTCGTCATCATGAATAAAAATATATAATTTTTAGTTACTTTTAAACATTGTTATATATCTTCGGTTAATTAATATTTGACTGACGAAATTAAAAATCAATAAATGTTACACAATTTGACTTTTAATAAAAAGTTAAGGCAAAACTTAAAAGTGTTTCAATTAAAATATATGTGTGTATTCATTATTACTAAAATAATTATCGAACAATTTTAATACTACTACTACTACTAATAATAATAATAATAATAATAATTATAATAATAATAATTATTATTAATAATATTATTATTATTATTATTATTATTATTATTATTATTATTATTATTAATGGTGCTTTACTGTAACTTCCTACCTACATGTCTGTGTAAAGTGTAAGTGTAAATTGCACAAAATAATCTAAAAAAGAGAAGTTTTCTTTCCATATGTCCAACCTGAGATGAGTGATTCGTCATGATTCCCCCAACAGGAGAAAAATCCACAAGCAGCATACTGACGTGATAAAGCGCTTGTTCACCCCACTGAAGGGTGACGTGAACTGGATCTCCTCCTCCACTTCATCCATCCTTTATTGATTCACAGAGCTGGATGAGAGATGTGGAGAGTGGAACATCAGAGAAAAATGTAAACACGCCACTCTCCTCTGCCCTTGATCTTCCATTTCCCTTCCCTGACACGTGGATGAGCTGCACAGTTCAACACGGTAATGTGAGACAAAACTATCAGCCAATCAAAGCTTTCAAGGCCCAAGGCATTTTCTTCTCCCCTGCCAATAATGTTCGTGATGCACCTTCTGACATTTGGAGAACAGAAAGACAGGTAAAAGTACAAGTAGGCCTACAAAAGAAGACAGAATAGAGATAACATGAATGGAAACCATCTTATAAAAGCCATTTTTCCTGAGTGGTCTTATTAAACTGATGTTAGTTATACTATCTACTATCAGCTTACATAACTGCTGTTGTTTTAAAACAATAAAACAGCCATCCATCATTAATCAGGCCATCATTCATACCTAAGAGCTTCCAGGGGCAGATAGAAACACTTGAGCAAAATGTGAGCTAAGATGAGCTGTGATTTAAGACATATGGAATATTTTTAAATCTCTTTTTCTTCCCTGCTCATGCTGTGGAAGAGATACAGCTGAGAGGGGGTGTAAAGTGATGAGAGACGCACCTGTTTACCTCGGCACGGATGGCAGGGTCAGGCTGCCAGCCAACAGACTGTCACCTCCTAAGGCTATCAACCAGTTATTAGAAAAAAAGTGGCATTTTAACATGCTGCAAACAATCTTATTGAAATGTTTAGGTTCATAACCTCTTGACCGTTTTGTAACATTGGGGTGTGGCTTTTTTAAGGGACAGCTATTGATGTATTTTTAATAAATAGGCCTTTTTGTGACCCTGGATTACAAAACCAGTCACAAGGATCAAGTTTTGGAAACTGGGATTTATACACCATCTGAGGCAGAATATATACGCTTTCCACTAGTGTACACTGTGAAAAAAAATCCATTATTTTAAGTTTTTTTCCCGCCAGAAATACCTAGAAATACCAGCTGTAAAAACTAGAAATACCGGCTGTGAAATTTAAATTTAAGGAAATTTCTGTAATTTAACGTCCGTTGTTTTACGGGCGTTTCCCCAGCTTCCCCAAAAAATAAAACATAAAATAATAGATTTTTTTCAGTGTGTGCTTTGTTAATAATTGGCAGAGAAACTATTTGAAAATCTGCAATCTGAAGATTAAAAAAAATCTAAATATTAAGAAATATCCATTAAGGTTGTCCAAATTAGAATTGTATACTGTTCAAGCATTGTTAATAATAAAAAAATAAAAAAATTAGATTTTTAGCAATGCACATCATTACTCAGAAATTACGTTTTGACATAATTACAGTGAGAAATTTACAAAATGTCTCCTTGAAAGATGATCTTTATACAATATTCCAATGATTTGTGGCATGAAAAAAATAATAATTTACAAATACACATAAACGGTGCAGCATGAGACTTGTTTTGTTGTCCAGGGACACATTTCTTTAGGCTACTCAAATTTATCAACATTGAAAAATGTTTTGAGTTGAAGAATCATCAATTTGTAACTGCTGGTTACAATTTGCATTGATGTTTAAACAAAACAAACGGCATTACTTCATAACCCTGCACATAAATAATGACATTTTAATGTATTATCAAAAAAGTGTTGAAACAAACATTTAGATAATCGAGTTAAAAATGTGTTCCCCTGGATTTGTTTGTGCCTGGGAACCAGTGCTGGAAAAAGTACTGAAAAATCATACTCAAGTAAAAGTACCATTACTTGCCCAAAAATGTAGTTCAAGTAGCGTTAAAGTACCTGTTGTAAATATTACTCAAATTATGAGTAAAAAGTAGCCTTTTTAAAAGTAGAAGAGTAGTAGAAGAGTGAGTAGTGAGTAATGCTGTGAAAGGCTAATGCTTTTATATGCAATTTGTGCTGTGTGTGTACACGTAACATTCTGTAGCATGTTTAGTTGTTGTTTAAGACTATTTGGCAATTTTCAGACTGTCTAAACAGTTTCTAGGTCATTGTGTGTAAAGATTTTGGTCATCTTCTTGGACTCTTTTAATGCTTTCAAACAGTTTGCTGCATTTATATAGCGCCCGTGTCTTGATGCTGTTCAGTATGATGCGATTTACTTTCTATGTGCGTTTTGATTGGACAGAAATTGCAAGACTGATTTTTCTAATCCCCATAGACAAGAAAAAAGTAAGTAGTGACTGTGGGTGGAAGGAAAGTAGTGGAGTAAAAGTAAAAGTACTGATACAGCACTAAAAATGTACTCAAGGGAAAGTAAATTTACACATTTTTAAAACTACTTAGTAAATCACAATTCCTGAGAAAAACTACTCAATTACAGTAATCTGAGTATTTGTTATCTGTTACTTTGCACCACTGCTGAGAACTGTCCATTTAAAATATATAAATAAGCTAAACCACATGCTGACATGTTTTAAAATTTTCACCTTGTGCAGATTTGTCTAATCAAGAAGTCAAAACATAACCATCTTTTTTTCACAGTGCTGAATAAATGTCACAGCATGCCACTTAAATAATAAAGTATGTTTCGTCAATTTAACTGCTGTCATGCAGGCGGTCATTTTTCACATTTCCACACTCTACATCACAGCATCACTGCAGTATTCTGTACAGCACGGAGTCCAACATTTTTACTCCTCAACATTACATTAGGCTAGGTTTCAGCTGACACATTACTTTTATCGCCATTGTAAAGCTTCCCATCTCTTTGGTGTGAATGTACATCACTGCAATTCAAGGCAAGACGTTTTGTTTTCTCAACATTAACAATCTGCAACAGAGCATATCAAACTTTCAGCCTATTCCCGTCACAGCCAATGTCAAATAGATGCTTCAGATGTTGTGGTATGGATGAAGGATGTTTCAACACCCCATATCGAAATGCTATTATCAAGTGTCACTCACATGTCACAACATTTTGAAGAAAACACATTTCTCAAAGGGAATGTGATTTCCACTGGACTGGTTCTGGAAAATATGTTAAGCAGCCAGAGTCAAAAAATCAAGAAAATCTGATAAATATATACAGTTAGCCACTATAAATATGAAGAAAGCACATACAGTAAGTAACATTTTGGACATTATTGTAATCACATGAAGAGTATAAAGTAAAGTAAATGTCAATATGAGCTATTAAATGAAAAATTTTTATGCACTGTATCTTTGGAGGGGTGAAAAACAAGTAAATATGTGCTGATAGTTTATCTGTCATCACTGTCTGAAATTACAACACAAGACTAAAGCAGTGCTCTTCTTTGGCACAACCTCAACATGCTTTGAAGTATCAAAGGCGTGCTGAATGACTCGCCTCCTGAACAGTGAGGCAACATGTGTCATTTAGGTTTTTTTTTCCCCAAAACTCTGCTTATCTGTTCGATCATTTGGATATGGAGAGCGAGAGAACATTGAACAAAACAAACAAATGGAAATAACTGTCTGTGAGTCGAGTCAGTACTGAAATTGTGATGCTGTAATGCTTTTGCAATAATATTGGCTATTATATCATGTTATATTATATTATATTATATTATATTATATTATATTATATTATATTATATTATATTATATTATATTATATTATATTATATTATATTATATTATATTATATCATATTATATCATGTTATATTATATTGTATTATATTATATTATATTATTTTATATTATATTATATTATATTATATTATATTATATTATATTATATTATATTATATTATATTATATTATATTATATTATATTATATTATATTATATTATATTATATTGGCATTTTGTATGTTGTTTGTAGTATAGTGTATATGGAAATAATCAATTTTGATTGGATACTCTGCAAGAATTTACTGTTAATTTATTCACCCCTGTGATTTTTCCTAGAACAGTAAAAAAAAACATTTTAAGCAGAAACTGTAGTGTTTAGTGATGCATTAAATGCAAATCAAATCATTGTTTTATGGCAAGAACAAAGTATATATTATATCAGCACATGCATCTTGGATGACCTGAGGGTAAAAAAATTACCAGCTAATTTTCATTTTTGGCTGGCTTCAAGCCTACAGGCTTATAAATTGTTATTTTTATTATTATAATGGTGTACCTTTTTGGGTGAAAAAGCATGTCTATTGATCAATCAGCATCAAGAACCTGAACTATATTATATTATATTATATTATATTATATTATATTATATTATATTATATTATATTATATTATATTATATTATATTATTCATTCATTCATTCATTCATTCATTTTCTTTTTGGCTTAGTCCCTTTATTATTCTGGGGTTGCCACAGTGGAATGAACCACCAACTTATCCAACACATGTTTAATGCAGCGGATGTCCTTCCAGCTGCAACCCATCACTGGGAAACATCCATACACGCTCATTAACACATACAGTATGGATTTAGCTCACCCAATTCTCCTATACCACATGTCTTTGGGCTGTGGGGGAAACTAGAGCACCCGGAGGAAACTCACGCGAACACGGAGAGAACATGCAAACTCCACACAGAAATGGCAACTGACCCAGCCGAGGCTCGAACCAGCGACCTTCTTGCTGTGAAACGTGCTACTCACTGTGCCACCGCATCACCTATATTATATTATATTATATTATATTATATTATATTATATTATATTATATTATATTATATTATATTATATTATATTATATTATATTATATTATATCATATTATATATGTGTTAGAGGTAGAGCAGTTTATCAAACCTCAAAGCACTGTTATGCAAAATAAATAGAAGTTTGCCTGCAGTCAGGTTTCCTCCATCAGGAAGACTCTTTTGCACAGACTGATAATCTTCGGAAGCCACAAATAAAAACTAACCAAACTCCAACTCGGGGCACAGTACAGGTTTGCTCAAAAACCCTGGAAGATGGAAGGGTGTTGCCCTACGGTAGACATGGAAAGTCCCCAATTATGTGATAATTCTAGTGAGCGGTTTGGGACATATTTATATTCCTTGCTTAGAGAAATATTGCATTTACGACATTTTACCACAAACGCATTCCATCAAACCGAGGCAAACGTCAGTCAGTCACTCACTCACTCAATCAATCACTCACTCAATCAATCACATGAAATAAGCCATGATTAATGGGGGACTTGTGAGGAAGTCTTTGGGCTTTAAACTCATGCTTTAAATGGGTTAATTACTCTCTCTTTCTCTCTCTGGCTGTTTGTGTATATAAGTGAGGGGTTCAACATTAATGATAATGATAATAAATCCACACTCAGTAAAAACACTCATTTTCTATGCAGATTTTCTCTTAATGATTTTACAGTCCTGGGGTCAAATTAAGCAATCAAAAAGCCTGAGGCTGTCCAGTTGACTGTCAGGTCTTTATAAGCTTCCTTTTTTCCATTTCAATATATTCTCAACAGAATTAAATACACACTACACAACCAGGTGAGATATCAGAGAGAACTTCAATATAATGCATGGTGGGCATTCGCACAGCTCTTCCCACACTTCCACCCACCATAAGCACAAGGCCTACTGCTTTGGGAGCTATAATTTTAATCGCTGGCCCTATGCATGAAATCAGCAGGTGACAAAGAAGAGAACGAGACAGACTCGTCTCTGGAGGTACAGGAGACTCTCAGGCACAGCAGGGTCGGCACAGCTCCATGTGTTAATCTCTCCTGGGCTACAATTTATGGCCATTATGGCAGTCTATTTTCAGCCCCTGTGATGGATTCTGCTCAATTATTGGCCATTATGGGGACGAGATGGCTTCGCAAGTGTGTTGCAGATTGCTGGGCACCACTGCGACATTCATGTGAAATCCACTTGGCACACAGAACAAGACTACGAGAGCGAGCGCAAAGCATCCAGGCTTATTATTACATGTCGTATAAGTGGATGAGGTACGTTTCTGGCTAGGGAGCAGCACGTGACCAAAGAGACAAATAGTAAAAGCATCACTTGCTGCACTATTGATCCGTATGTCACGGTGAGCAAATTTATGTCACTGTAGTTTGTGCACAACGAGAACGCAGTGATGATTCTCGAGCACAGGCCGGTCCCAGAATTTATCCTCTGCAGTCTGAGCTCGGCCAGGCTAACTGACAATGAACATTTCCAACAAGTCATCCACAGAGCCAGCCAAGACCTGTAGTACTGTGGGAGGACCCTTCAGACAGGTTAATCAAACCGCCTGATCGATTACTCTCAGCCCCCAGGAGATTTATTGGAAATCCTTTGTGAGGTCCAAAGCATGAGGTAATGTAGCACTTAGCAAATGAAATAAAAAGACGCAAAAGCACACAGTGATTTGTATTTCATTTTCAGTAGGCATGTTTAAGCTATTTTGCCTTACATTTTTTATAGATAGACTTTTCTTTTTCTTTTTTTTTGTTCTATTTATTGCAGGTTTACTCAGCAGTGGAATAAAAATTGAACAACAGCATGTTGTGTAGATGGATAACAGTCGCATCATGAATTAGTGGTATTATATTGCAGTTTTGTTGCATCTCAGTAGCTCCATCTTTAGCTTAGCTTTATTATTTACATCAAATAGTCATTTAGTAACACTTAATAGTAACATCTTGCATTTAATATGCACTGTAAGTTGTAACCCAGAAAGCATTTTTTTTGTTTTTAAAAGATGTCTAATAGATGTCTAAACATAGTCATCTTGGCTAAAATAAGGCTAAATTTGGGCTGTCAGTGAAAATCTACTAGACATCTAAGAATAGGCCAAAACTAGACTAGACATCAAATAAACAGAAATGAAAGACTACACATATAAAGTCTGTCTAATCTGTCTATTTGATGACTAGTCTAGTTTTGGGCTTTTCTTAGATGTCTATTTGATTTTTACTAAGAGCCCAAATTTAGCCTTGTTTTAGCCAAGCTGTCTACGTTTATATGTTTATTAGACGTCTATTAAACACAAAATTGTTTTCTGAAAAGCTTTGTAAATTTGTACTTTTGGGAAACTAAGTGTTAAACAACATGATTCTGGCTTACAAAATATATATCAGAATAAGTGATCATCCTAGATTCTATTATATTTGAAATGATTAAAAACATGCAAATCTATATATTTTTTTGTCTCTGAGATATGTACATGTTTTTTTTGAATGTTTGTTTGCTTCTGTTTATTTCATTCATTAATTCATTTTTCAGCTTAGTTCCTTTATTAATCTGGGATCACCACAGTGGAATGAACCGCCAACTTATTCAGCATATGTTTTACGAAGCGGATGCCCTTCCAGCTGCAACCCAACACTGGGAAATCTGTGAATTTATATATTAATTAAATTACTTTCTGAATTAATTAATTCATCCATTCATTATTTTATTTAGTAAGTCATCAAGGAACAAAGAGGCTATCAAGTGTCTATTCTGAAAGTCATCAGTTTCTCTTAAAATTGCATTACAGCTTGTTGTTTAAACTAAACCCCCGCTTCTAAAGCATATGATCAAATCTGGGAATTTCTCCATTGTTTCCAGTTATTAAGTACATATTCGACTATCCAACTCCAGCAACCTTTCTCCTTAATAATATCTGTACCTTATGAACATTTTGCTATTCAGATTATACTTGTAGCTTCTCTTTGAGCAGACACAAATCAATATATTAATTCTCACTTTTTAAGTACTTTGCAAAGTTTGTACAAAACTGCAGCAAAGATTTCCTATTCAAAACCTAATGGCAACAGACCCCTCAGCTCTTGTTTCTTAACGTATCGCCACACAAGGTGAGTCACTTCTGCGAAAAAAATGTCTGCATGACAGAATAGGTAAAAAGGTTCACAGAAGAAAGTTAAATAGAAAGCTCTTTAAACTGGTATTTATAAAGAGGAAGAAAACAAACAGAGCCCTTGTTGAAAATGAAAGCACGTACAAAAAATCCATTTTGATGACAGTTGGAAGAAAGCAGCTTTTATGGCAAGACTGGACTGCCCTTCTTTTTGAAAACAGTGATTATTTACTTAAAAACACAAATGATAGAGATTGGGGAAGACAGGTTTTGATTGAATGCTCAGAGGATGAATTCCTAAAAAATAAATTGCTCCGCACCTTTGTCTGTAGCATTAAAGGCCATATAGGCCGTGCTTTTCTTGCACTAATCTCAAGAATGTATGAGTCTTTAGAGAGAAAAGGATGATGGTTTTCCACTGTCACACTAAAAGGTTAGGCCAATGTTTTTTTAAAGTCACTTTTATTGATGGCTGTTTCAGTGACGGGTGTTAAAGCAGCTGTTGTGCCACAATACTTACATGCAATTTATTTGACTTTAAAATATTGCAACTTTCGCTGTTACGTAATAATCACT
Organism: Danio aesculapii; assembly: GCF_903798145.1. Classification (NCBI taxonomy): domain Eukaryota; kingdom Metazoa; phylum Chordata; class Actinopteri; order Cypriniformes; family Danionidae; genus Danio; species Danio aesculapii. The sequence continues at coordinate 39,644,103 of NC_079441.1, read as the reverse complement.
GGTGAACATTTTATCTTTGAAAATGTTTTTTTAACATCTGAGAATGACCTCTTTGACACATCTGATCTCATGGATCAGGTATGAACAAAGAAGCTCTGAGGAATTCGGCATCTGATAACAGCTCAATGAGATCCACAGCATGTGTTGCAGTCGCTGATTGGCCATTATTTAGAATTAATAAAAGGTTTTTGGGGGGCGGCATGGTTGCTCAGTGGTTAGCACTGTCATCTCACAGCAAAAAGTTTGCTGGTTCAAGCCCCTGCTGGGTCAGTTGGCGTTTCTGTGTGGAGATTGCATGTTCTCCCTGTGTTTTTATGGGTTTCCTCCAAGTGCTCTGGTTTCCCCACAGCCCAAAGACATTGGGTAAGCGAAGTTGTCCGTAGTGTATGACTGTGAATGTGAGAGTGTATGGGTGTTTCCCTGTACTGGGTTGCAGCTGGAAGGGCATCCGCTGTGTAAAACATATGCTGGATAAGTTGGTGGTTCATTCAGCTGTGGTGACCCCTGATGAATAGATGGGTTAAGCCGAAGGAAAATAAATGAATGAATGAATGCATGTGTGTGAATGAGTGTGAATGTTTCCCAGGACTGGGTTGCGGCTGGAAGGGCATCCGCTGTGTAAAAACATTTGCTGGAATAGTTGGCAGTTTATTCCGCTGCGCGACCCCATGGTAAATAAAGGGACTAAGCCGAAGGAAAACGAATGAATGAAGAAAAGGCTTTTTTGGTATGTCTGAAAAGATCTTATAATTTATATGGCAAAGAAACATGTTACTGTTAAATCATTGCACTTACTATTTCCCACTACCACATGGGATAATCTGGAACTCTGCTGGTAGGAGTTTTACCTCGCTGGCAGGTATCCAAAGTCCTTCTGTTTGCTATATACACCACATCACTAGAACCATCATCCAAGCTCAATCATGCGGTTTTACACCTTTCAACATCAGAAAAATCAGACCCTTACTAACGAATCATATTGGACAACTTCTAGTTCACTATTTAATCTCTACTAATTATGCAGAATGACTGCAGGTCTTCGGTGAGCCCAAGAGAGCCCATGTCACACCTCTCCTTATCTCCCTGAACTGGTTTGAACATTTACTGATTCAGCACCCTCTTACCTCCACCTGCCTCTGAAAGTCTCCATTACATTACATATAATGTACATTATACATATATTATTGATACATTATTTCCTTGAGTGAGTAATGTCTTGTGGTACCATCACAGAGAAGCTCTAAGTCACTTTCCAAAACCTTTTCATCCAATTCCTTGCTGGTGGAATGATCTTCCCATTCCCACACCGACTGCTGATTCACTTTGTAATATTCAAAATATAACTAATAACCCATCTCTTCCACAAATACTTGAGCACTAAAACATATTCCTGCTCCCCCTCCCTAGTTCTTATCTCTGTGAACACCGCTGTGAGACCTGTGTGCTAAATGACTAAATGTAAATATAAAGTTAAAGCATTTTTTAAAAATAAAATGACATATTTTCTTGATAAATGAATGAAGTGAAATAAGTACGCTTTTACCCATTTTTAAAATTGAGTAAAACCATATTTAACAAGTGCACACACATTTTGAGTGAGGAGTGAGCACACACATACACCTCAGCTGAGTATTGAAGGTGGTTCATTCACTCCTCCCATCTTCAATTCTTGCTGGGATCAAACCAGTAACCTTTGTATTACATCTGGCCCTATAAATGAATGACTGAATGAATGAAATAATAAATGAATGAATGAATGAATGAATGAATGGATGAATGAATGAATGAATGAATGAATGAATGGATGAATGAATGAATGAATGAATGAATGAATGAATGAATGAATCAATCAATCAATCAATCAATCAATCAGTTAATTAATCAATCAAGACCAAAACAAAAATTAACATTTAGTTCAGGATTTTATATAGTGTAGAGCTGGCCATGCAGATCATTAAACATATTTCATTAAATGTTGAGATTTCAGTAAGGAAATAAAATAATAACATGATGTATTATATTCTTATATAAAACTGAAGGTTTCCCCCCATATTTTTCATGAAAGGTTAATATTGAGATGTTAACTTAAATTGCTGTTGTTTTTAAATATGATTTTTCGGTTTTTGGTTGGAGATTTTGTTCAAATAATTAATTATGAGTGCTTCTGAAAAATGAGCATTATTCAGATTTTACAACTGCAGTGTTTCAACAATTGAACTCATCATTCAACTAGGACTGGTAATCAGGAAAATGAGATGAGCTCGTGGGAACGTCACACTGCACTGAATGTAAGTTCGTTGCTTAGCGACCAAGTAAACAGTGTTTCTGTGGACAGCAATGCCGCGGGTGAGCTGCTTTTCTTTTCTTCACACTTTTGGAGATCATCTCAGCGTTTTTGAGTTAACAAGTTTGAGAGGATGACTTTAAAGGCTATCAAAATGCGTTGTTGCTTTTTTTGCGCCGTGTGTTTTATTTTCCAGCTAAGTTAGTCTACGAGTTGCTTGCTAACATCAGCTGTTATGGTTACTGATTCTGCCACAATTGTGGATTCTCATGCAAAATAAGACTACAGATTTACATTTACTTCCCCTGTTGATGGTGTATGGTTTTCTAAATAATTTTTACATATAAATCTAGCAAAAAAAGTCAGGTCATACAGGTGAAAAAAAAAGATGTTTGGTGTATGTACTGCTTTTGAAGTAGAGGTTTATGGCTCAGTGCATAAGAAAACAAAGAATTTCAAAAAATGCATTTTAGCTTAAGTCTACAGATACAATTAATAAAGGATAAAGAAAATACACTTAAAAGTGCATGTTGCATTTGGAAAAAATGAAACGCTGAAAAAATGAAAAAAGTTTGTCTGCAGTGTCTTAAACAATTGGTGACCATATCAACGACACTTGTACAAGCATTTTTGAGGTGTCGATATCTTTGAGGCATACTGTAGGTGTAAGATCCATTGGAGAAAGTAAACTGTATATTATCACTTAAAATGTTTCAGTTGGGACACTTTTATGAGGCTGCTGACTAAAAATCTTTTCTGCTCTACGAATTAATTCCTTATGTAATCTTGTATATTATCATTGTCATCATCATAACAATATATGTCATGTTATATTATATTGTTATATTATTCTCATTAATCACTATTCACATATTCACTGACATATGATGCAACGCTCAATTTAACAACATGCAATCTTCTCATCAAAAGGAACTAGCTGTAAGAAAATTCCCAGACTCTCCATATCAATATCACAGGCTTCAGCGCACTCCTTTAACACACAGTTTAAGTCTAAAGTTTGTTTAAACGGGATTGAAATAGTCTATATTTGGATAGTTACACCAAGTAAAAAGAGTAGTGTTGTTTATCTCAATGGGCTGGTTGACATAAAGGTAGGAAATTTGGAGGATCTTTTCATATGACTGATCACTTGTCAGGGGCAGGAGGAAAATAATCAATGTGAATCACTTTAACACATTTAAGAACACTTAAAAATGATCAGTCACTAGGTTAAAACAAAAATCAACAGCAATTAAGGGTGTGTGTTCACACTTGCCGCTTGATACTCTTGGTTTGTTTGATCTGGACCAAAATATAACAAGTTACAATTGGTTTTGGTTTGTGTTCATACTGTCTGTGTTTTATCACTTATTTTGTCACTGAACTTACTGAACATACAAAGCAGAATGTGTTGTCCTGAATGGTTTGTTGTATGTGTGTACGTGTGAGGTTATTTTAATTGGCTGATAACTCAAGAAGAGCTTAAAAACTGTAAAATGGAGTCAAAAGAGTCCCTGGAATTCCTCCTTCACACAGATAAATGAATATGTGCAACAAACAGATGCATTTCCAACAGTGATGTTGAACTGTGATGTCCAACATTGTGATTATGAATCAAGCCAGGCGTTCTGTCCTGTTTATGGCTGCATCTTGTGACATCATGCACTGTTTTTTAAGATTTAATTGCCATTTTGCTTTTTAGACAGGAAGTGAAGTGAAGTGAAGTGAAGTGAGAGAGAGAGAGAGAGAGAGAGAGAGAGAGAGAGGGATGGGATCAGGAAAGGTCCCCGAGTTGGGACTCAAACTTGGGACACCCACAGTGCAGTGGCGCTATATGTTGGTGCACACTCACCACCAGGCCTTCTGTGAAATCATGCACTGGTTTTGATTTGTTTAGATGTGGAGCTGTGCATCGATGGATTTGCTCTTCAGTGTTTGTACTTTCAGCAGTGAAATTTAGGGATGCTCTGATCAATCGAAGATCAGTATCGGCCGATAATCACATTTCATGACTCAATCGGTACTCGCCAATATGGTCGATCTCATAAACCGATCGCAGGTGTTTGTTTATGAGTTCACAAGCAGAGGAAGATGCACAAGCGCTCCCATATATTATACAGTACATAGCCTAAGCCAAAGTAAAATGAATGAATGAATTGTTTTCTGTAAAGCTGCTTCTGGCCATGACATGTTCACACCTAAATGGTTATAAGAGACGTTTTTACCGTATTATATGCAGCATCCTTCATTTATTCTCTTAGGTAAGGCGTGACCATCTCTTAAGGTTCATACTTAAAGGGTAAATGTGCTTAAAGCATTATAAAGCTTGAAGCATCAGAATCGGCACTCGCTATCGGCTGATCACCATGACAAGGCATTGGTACTTGGTATTGGCTGCAAAAGTCCTGATCGGAGCATCCCTAGTGAAAATTAAACCACATTGAACTGAACTAAACTGAAGTTCAACTCTGAAAACTGGACTGACAGTTTGAATTTACAAGAACTTCCATGTGAAGCTGCTTTGACACAATCTACATTGTAGAAACACTATAGAAATAAACATGAATTGAATTGAACTGAGATGTTGCACTGTAAAAAATGCAGGGTTCCACACAATTCACTCAGGTTGTTCCAATACAAATCAATTAACTAAACAAATTTAAGTGGATTGAACAGGAAACAATTAAGTTACCCCAAAAATATCTTAAGTATTGTGTTGTTTAAGGTCATGTAGTTTGAACAAGCAGAAAAAATATCTATTTTTTGAGTGTGTTGTCCATGTCCATGCTCTATTTTAGTCACTTCACCAGAGTCTATTTGGTGTGGACCAAGACATTACTTGTTAGCAATCTTGGTTGTTTGTTGTAGACCAAGATTTGAATAGAAGCGTTTAATGTAAACTGCACTAAGACACCAGACGGACCAAGTGTCAAAACACCCATAATGAAACATCTGTGAATTTTACAGTAGATTTATAAAACAGTTTAGTCAGACAGACATTTGGAAGATCGTCAAATGGAAACATTCAAATATAGTGTAAGACCAGTATTTTTAATGGTTCACAATGTTCCGCTTTATTTTCTTCAGGGATTCGACTGTAAAGTGGAAAGTGGGAGACTGACTCTAGCAGCTGTAGCGCTTCAGGAACACATCACACACAAAATTTCTGTTCGATACAATCCCCATAAACTCCATGTGTCAGACGTCTCCTGTCCTGCTGCTGGTGGGGCTACACATGCTAGCAGGAGAAATAAAAGCCACATCCCCAGGCAGACACAAGGAAAAGTGGAGAGAGAGTATGTGCTGGATCCTGCTCCTCCACGTCTGACTCTTGGTAGGCTGTTATCATCATGGAAATTTAGGTATGCTGATCATAGTGGCTAATGCTAATGCTCAGATTTTGATGATGCTGCAGCACAGAGGATGGGTCTAGTGGAGGCTCCCTCACCAAGACTAACTGCTGAGGAGTGGGCAGATGTTAAAACCAGGTCCATCCTGGAGGGAGATTCAACCCAACCGTGTGCCATATGCAGAGATGAGTTTCGTCTGCAACCACAGGTAACTTTACTTGCTCACAACATCGTATAGTTTTTTTCCTGCGTTTTTTTATGTGTAGAACACAGTTAAGAGTGCGTGAAATTTAAAGTATGACAGTAAATACAGATAGATTTACAGCAGTATCTACCTGTTAGACCTTTGTTTTTTTTTAAGAAGTGTGTTGTCCATCAGTAGACCTTAGTTGAAGTAAAATACATCAGGAGGACAGTCTGTAAGCCAGAGTGAAATGTGTGACCACTCTTTACACTGGTGATAATCAAACCATAAGTTCAAATCTTAAAAAAATCTTATTTTTTACATGCTCATGTCATCTAAACCTGTATGCATTTCTTCTGAGGAATACAGATGGACATATTTACATGTTGTGCATGAGTGATGCTCTGAATAAATTGTTTCATTTACTTTTTAAAAATTTATTTAGGCTTTTTTAGTCACCGTTATCAATGCACATCATTAAAAAAAATACATTGCCTTCCTGTAGCTCAGCTAATACAGCATTGTGTGTGCTTGACCAGGTTTGTGGGTTTGATTCTCAGTAAAAACATGCACCAAAAAAATGTTTATCTTCAATACAATGTAAGTTATTTTTGGATAAAAGCATATGTCAAATAGATGTAAATATTTAAAATGCCCTAGTTAATTAAAATGATATGCCCTCCATTATTAGTGAAATTTCTTCTCCTCTCAGCGATATCAAACAGCTACAGTCCAATGAATTCCCAATAGACCCAATGTTCCACCCTACGTTTTCTACAATATACATGTTCACAAAACTACTTTTTTTAGATCCTGTAACGAGTTTACCATTTTTTCTTGTAACTTCACTGTATTGTGATTCATGTAGCCATCAGTTAAGTCAGCATCAATCATGAAATGTCAAGCAGCCATTGTCAGCCAGTTACCATATTTCTTTTAAAATCTCCTCAAGAATGCAGGACTAAAAGACCAGCAGTTCAGAGCAGCAGAGACAATGAAGTTGCCTTAGCCACATGTAAATATTGATTTTAGTCTGTGTTTACATGTGGTTTAATTAGATCTATGTAACTTCAGTTTAATATGAGGTTTTTACATTATTTTTAAACATTACTGAAACAGGAAAATAAAAGAGAGGATTAAAGAAAAATCCTTAAGTACAGAAAAAATATCTAATTTATTGTATGCATTATTCATAAAAAAATATTTGCACTTTTAATTACTATTGTCAATTTAATTTGAGGAATATTTTTTGCCCTTTGACTGTTCTATACATTAGAATGCATTTTGTTTAATTTATTTATTGGTTTACTAAGCAAAAATGATTAATTTATTCACTTAAAAAATTTACGTTTGCTGCTTTTTCAAACCAATTATTTAATATGAGTTGAACCAACACAATTCTTAAGGGTTTTTTGGGCAAACGTAATTGTTTTATGTTCAATCCACCTAAATTAGTAAAAATAATTAAGTAAACTTAATCAATTTGAGTTGTGACAACATGAAGGAATTTTGTGGAACCCTGTATTTTTACAGTGTTCCACGATTTACAGAAGACACCCACGAAAATATAATTCAGTCTAACAAAATCAGTGTTATACTGTATTAGTGTTTATATCAGTGCTATCAAATGATTAATCAGAATGAATCTCATCCAAAACAAAATTTTGTATGCATAATCTATGTGTGTACTTATACTTTGTATATTTATTGTAAATACACAAGTACAAAACATACAATATAAAAATATGTACATACATTGCATCCGGAAAGTATTCATAGCGCTTCACTTTTTCCAGATTTGTTTATGTTACAGCCATATTCCAAAATGAATTAAATTCATTTATTTCCTCAAAATTCTACACACAATACCCCATAATGACAATGTGAAAAAAGTTTTGAATATGATGCCACAAGCTTGGCACACCTGTCTTTGAGAATTTTTGCCCATTCCTCTTTGCAGTACCTCTCAAGCTCTATCAGGTTGATAGGAAGCAATGATGTACAGCCATTTTCAGATCTCTCAAGAGATGTTCAATAGGATTTAGGTCTGGGCTCTGGTTGGACCACTCAAGGACATTCACCAAGTTGTCGTGAAGCCACTCCATTGATATTTTGGCGGTATGCTTCGGGTCATTGTCCTGCTGGAAGATGAACCCTCACCTCAGTCTGAGGTCAAGAGCACTCTGATGCAGGTTTTCATTCAGGATGTCTCTGTACATTGCTGCATTCATCTTTCCCTCTATCCTGACTAGTCTTCCAGTTCCTGCTGCTGAAAAACATCCCCACAGCATGATGCTGCCACCACCGTGCTTCACTGTAGGGATGGTATTAGACTGGTAATGAGCGGTGCCTGGTTTTCTCCAAACATAACGCCTGGCATTCACTCCAAAGAGGTCAATTTTAGTCTCATCAGACCAGAGAATTTAGTTTCTTATGGTCTGAGAGTCCTTCAGATGCCTTTTGGCAAATTCCAGGCGGGCAGTGGCTTCCATCTGGCCATTCTATCATACAGACCTGGTTGGTGGATTGCTGCACAGATGGTTGTCCTTCTGTAAGGTTTTCCTCTCTCCACAGAAGAACGCTGGAGCTCAGACAGAGTGACCATCAGGTTATTGATCACCTACCTGACTAAGGCCCTTCTTCCCCGATCACTCAGCTTAGATGGCCGGCTCTAGGAAGAGTTCTGGTGGTTCCAAACATCTTCCACTTACGGATGATGGAGGCCACTGTGCTCATTGGAACTTTCAGAGCAGCAGAAATTTTTCTGTAACCTTCCCCAGCCTTGTGCCTTGAGACAATCCTGTCTCGGAGATCTACAGACCATTCCTTTGTCTTCATGCTTGGTTTGTGCTTTGACATGCACTGTCAACCCTGGGACCTTATATAGACAGCTGTATGCCTTTTTAAATCATGTCCAATCAACTGAATTGACCACAGGTGAACTCCAATTAAGCTGCTGAAAGATCTCAAGAATGATCAGTGGAAATAGAATGTACCTGAGCTCAATTTAGAGCTTCACGGCAAAGGCTGTGAATACTTAAGTACAAGTGATTTTTCAGTTTTTTTTTTTAAATCAATTTGCAACAATTAAAAAACAATAAAAAAAGTCATTACATTGTTATTATGGGGTATTGTTTGTAGAATTTTGAGAAATTAATGAATTTAATCCATTTTGGAATAAGGCTGTAACATAAAAAAATGGGGAAAAAATGAAGCGCTATGAAAACTTTCCAGATGAACTGTATTTATTTATAATTTGTCTTATAAACAAATATCTTGTATACAAATAAACATTAATTTAAATATATACATGCATATACATAATAAATATGCTAATATAAACTTTTATTTTATATACTTGTTTATTTACTAAAACATCTTTTCAGGTATAATAGAAGAACACCATCCTTTAAAGTTTTAAACTATTTTAAATAATATAAAATTTTGTATATACTGATCAGAATAAGTATGTTGTTTAATTTTTGCATTATCTGCTACGCTGAATGACAGTGGAGCATTAATTCACCCATATTTTATTTTCATAAATGTTTTTGAAACATTAAACAATACAATTTTCTTAGGCTTTCTGAATTTAATAAGCTTTTTTGTGTTCTCGTTTATTTGTTAACATGTTAGCTGCTTCACCTGCTCCTGTGTTTGGATCTAATGTGAAAAGTTTGTGCATGAATACAGTCTAATGGAGGCTGAATGCATGTAGATTATCAGGCAGGCTGTTGGTGACAGCTAGGTTGATCTCTATAGGGAACAGACAGACAGTATGTATACATATTTTCTCAGCTGATGTTTCTGGTCTCTAATTATCTATGTGTACATTGACCACTTTGAGCAGTTACTTGTAATGATGAAACTATTACATCTCCAAAGTGCATAAAAACATTGTTTCATAGTGTTTATCAGATGAAAAAACAGTGCACCTAATAGATGCTTTTATAAAGTCAGTATTTAAAGTAATCAGAACAGCACTTAATGCTTTTTTATTCCTTTGGATAGGTTCTACTCTCCTGTTCCCATGTATTTCACAAAGTAAGTCACCACAGATCATTCCAACATAATGAATTGGCATGAAATTTTTAAAGGGCTAGTTCACTCCAAAATCAATATTTTCTCTTCATATACTCACCCTCAGGTGGTTTCAAAGCTTAATGAATGTCTTAATCTGTTTTCTGAACACAGAAAGGAGATACTTTGAAGAATCCATTGACCTCTATAGTAGGAAAAAATACTGTGGTAGTCAATGTCTACCAGTTTGCAACAAGAAAAAGAAACTTAAATAGGTCTGAAAGAAGAGGGAGTGAGTAAATGATGACAGAATACAATATTTTGGTGAACTATCCCATTAATAACACTTTCAGAGTTGGTGATTGAGTCTCTTTGTGCTGCTAATTTCAGGTGTGCCTGAAGTCTTTTGAGAAGTTCTCAGGCAAGAAGTGTTGCCCAATGTGCAGAAAAGAGCAGTACGAGACAAGGGTGATCTATGATGGTGCCCGGCTCTATCGGGAAAAGTGTGCTCTCAGGTAAAGAACTAGAAGTTAATGTGAATAGACAGTCTACATCCTCTGAAATATCTCCTAGGTCTGTTAAAGTACGGTCACATTAGCATAATTATAGCAAAAGCAGTGTTATCTGTGCTTAATTCTGTGAATGAAAGTGCTCATACAGAAATTATTTTCAAACCATGCAGGTTTCTGTTGGTCAGATGACCCCTTCATGTTGATTCCTATTAAAATGACAGTTTTTCAGTGGTGGACAAAGAACACAAATTAAGCTCTTGAGTAAAAGTATAGATACCTTAATAAATACTAAAAAGGTATGAAGGTCCTCTCTTCAGATAAACTCAAGTTTTTAAAAGCAAGTTTAACATTTCAAACAAATCTGTTAAAAGCAGAAAGTACTTATTAATGGGTGTTCATTTATCTCACAAGAAAATATTACATTTTATTACCCAAACGCATAACTACTACATATATTAATGATAATTCAAATGTGCAAACTAGTGTAAAATATGCCATACAGCAGAATGTATAACAAAAATGAATAAACAATAAAAAGGTGCATAAATGTGCTATGATAAATATAAATACAAATGACAAATAATAGGTGTCACTGTGGCGCAGTGGGTAGCACGATGGCCTTTCAGCAAGAAGGTCGCTGGTTCGAGCCTCAGCTGGGACAGTTGGCATTTCTGTGTGGAGTTTGCATGTTCTTCCCGTGTTCGCGTTGGTTTCGTCCAGGTGCTCTGGTTTCCCCTACAGTCTAGATATGCGGTAAAGGTGAATTGGGTAAGCTCAACTGTCCATATTGTCCAATGATGGGTTGCGGCTGGAAGGGCATCCGCTGCGTGAAAACATATACTGGATAAGTTGGTGGTTCATTCTGCTATGGCAACCGCAGATTAATAAAAAGGGACTAAGCCGAAAAGAAAATGAATGAATAAATGACAAATAATAGTACAGTAATAAATCCTAAAATTCATACTAGTAACTTCATTCATTAGAAACATTGAATGGCATCACTTGCTGGAACTCCAGTTAAACTGAGCTGTAATTTCAGTGAATCAGTATACTCACTCTGAATAGATCATTTGAACCAGTGAGTAGTTGACTCGCTCTGACTGAATTATTTAAATCAGTTAATCATTAAGTTGTCATTTCACCCAAAAATGAAAATGATGCTGTTAATTACAGGGTTCCCACACTTCTTGAGAATACTATCAATATTTTAGAAACCGCATTTGAATATTACCAGTATTGAATTCAACAAATTGTATTAAAGATCTTTGGACATGACTGTTTAAAATAGTCAATATTTTGGAAAATGACTCTACTTTGACATGTTTAATGTAAATATTAAGTGTAAGTGAAATGTAGGTGCAACAAGGTCTTTAATGGCACTGGATATGCTGCAGTATACATTACAAAGGTACTTGATTTATAAAATTAATGGTTCTTTAAAAAGTCTTTGAAAGTGCTTGAATCTGATAAGCCAGAATCTGAGACCTTTGTTCATCTTCGGAACACAAGTTAAGATATATTTGGTGTAATCTCAGAGCTCCCTCATCCATAGACAGCAATGGTCCTGACATGTTCAAAGTCCAAAAAAATACAAAAAAAAAATCCTCAAAATGGACATGAGGTCAGTGGTTCAATCAAATTGCAACTCTTTTGTGCGCACATAAAACAAAACAAACAATTTCTTCTCCTCAGTGTCAGTATAGGGTGCATGTTCATTAGAGTACTGTGTTTGCTTTTATATCCGTGTCATGATGCTGACGTTTTTCTTCTTCTTTTTGAAATCTCAGAATACAGGCTCTCTGGCGGGGCTACTTTGTTCGCAAATGGTACAGAAACATAAGAAAGCACTTGCCTCCAAAAGACCAACACTTAAGACGAAGATTCTTTGAAAAAAAGGTAACATTAATTGACAAATATTCATGTTATCAACTAGATGATTGTATCATCTAAAAATACTGAACAAATGTTTTCTGCCAAGAAATTTTGCTCATCAAGCAAATTTGTAATTTATTATACTGCAAAATGAAGATGCAGTCACACAGAGTAATCCCCTAAGATGAATCCAAATAACAAAGAATTCTTTCAAATGAACTTTGTACGAGATCAGTGGGAATAGAAATGAAGGCTCAAACAGTTTTATGGAAAAAGGAATTTTCCTATTGTGGTGTTCATGCACCCTTTGACCCTTCAGAATGCAGGAGACTGATAACAGGTGAAAGTGGTTAGAAGTGGTTGGTTAGGAGCTCACTGACACAGACATCTGTCCCTGCAGACCCCTCATTATCGCGCACACAAGTCCTCATACATTAGCTCAGGGAAAGCAAAGGTTGCCATCTAGTGAGGCAGAGACTGTCAACTCTTGGTATCAGCTCAGGAGCTGAGAGTGTTCCAGACTCCTAGAAATTCAAGCCATATCCTGAAACCACTTTGAAGAGCACAGTGTTCTTATTTAAAGGCGTACAGATACATGATCTGGGTGTCTATTCTTCTCTGTGTTTGCAATTGTAATTTCTAAACAGCTAATATCCAAATGCTGTCTTACAAGATTGTTGTGCGAAGAATGGCAGTGAAATTATCTATGTTATAGTTTAGCTTTATTCATTTATTAAGCACTTGAAGTGGGCAGGTACTATATTCAGCACTTCTGTATATTAATGTTTAGTTTTCAATTTGATCACTTCTCACATGTTGCTAGTGTTTTGCACCTAGAGCCAGGTGTCTCACTGCTGTCTTTTTTTTTTTTTTTTTACTATTTTTGAAAGTAATTTTCATTACAAAAGATATAATAATGACAGACATTCCTTTTACGGAGGTACACTACCAGACAGTTTGGAAACTGAACTGAAATGCTTTTCACCATCATAACTTTATCCTTTATGGTCATCCTTCAGTAATCAGTATAATATGAAGATCTATATAATCTCATTTTAACCATTTATTCTAAATTTTAATAACACTGAAAAATATTACTGCTGTATTTTATTGAATTGAAGAGACTTCTTTCAAAACATTACAATATTTCCATACTTTGTATGTGGTACTGTCTACAATTGTTGACTGCACTTTATTTTAATAGTCAATTTTAGACAGATCTGTGAACTACATGGCAGCTGACTCTTGTTGGTGAATTGGTGGTAGAGTAATATTTTTTTAATTCTTTATTTAACAGATGGGAGGGACAGTCAAAAAACTGCCCCAGAAGTAGCTACAGTACATGGCTGAATTTCATCTGCTATCCGTGTGCAAGAAAATGCAAATCACATAACAAAAGAGATTAAAGATATTAAAGAGTTAGTGCACCAAAAAATGTATATTCTGTCAATAATTATGTAATGTTGTTACAAACCTGTGAGACCGTTTTCATCTTTGGAACACAACTAAAGATATAAAAATCCAAAATCAAACAAAAAGTGCTCAGTGGTAGTTTAAAAAATGTTTCGGTGCTCTTTGGGTAAGGGATTCATCCGAATAAACAGCAAAAATCAGTTCAAGGCACTCGAAAAATGTGGAAGAAATACATTATAAAAGTGTTTTTTATATTGCCTTGGACTGATTTTTGCAACTTAAGATATTTTTGATGAAATCTGAGTGGTCCTGAAAAGTTAGGATAAAGTCCAAAGGTACCAAGAACATCTTCAAAATAGTCTAAGTGTCTTCAGTGGTTCAACCATAATTTTATTAAGCTATGAGAATCCTTTTGTGTGCACAAACAAAAATAGCAACATATTTAACAGTTTTTTCTCATCAACGTCAGTTCAGACTCAAGATCATTAGCAAATGCATGTTGCGCTGCTAATGTATAACCTTATGGCTGCACATGACTTCCTTGCATTAAAAAATTCAAGCATCTGAGGTACTGTATGCGTCAACACAATTCTCTGGTGAATGTATGTCCTGAACTGTCACTGAAAAGAAATTATTGAATAAAGTTATTTTTTTATTTAAAAAATTACCTTTGACCTACGTTTTACACATGAACTGTTTAGACCATGTTTTTGGTACCTTATTGGGCTTTGAATGTTTCAGGAACACTGCTGTCTACCGAGGGTCAGAGAGCGCTTGGATTTCATCTAAATATCCTAATTTGTGTTCTGAAGACAAACAAAGGTCTAATGGGTTCAGTTTTGGGTGATTTAACCCTATATAATTGTATATAAGACCACAATAATTGTTTATAAGACCATCCAAAATAGACAGTCTACTAATAGTCTATTGACTGCTATTTGACTTGCAATAGGGTATATGTCGAAGCAATCGTTAATCGTTAATCGTTATTGGTGAATTGTATGCCAATGCAAAATCGGCGCGTTTAAGGTCTGTTTTCTTTAAAAATCACCGATCTCCACTGGCTAAGTGATATCCGATATAAAGGGGGTCTCAAATTGTTCAAGAAACACTGCATTAAATAACAATTTCCCCCGCCACATCTTTATAATATGAGCATTTATTTTACCTGAGTATATTCTATGGAGCTTCTGTGCTAGCCTGCCGATTCTGACAAGCGCATGTGTGTAAACGGCTTTTTGGCGCGTTTTACACTTGAGCAACTAAATGAATGCCAAAGTCTGTTTAACTGGTTGTATGTGAATTACATTACAACATCGATGCTGTAAAAGGAACTGTATAAAATGGAAAAAAAACTCACAATAACATGTCACCAGAAGTTTATGAGTATGGAAAACACATTAGCTCGGCATATACCCTATTGCAAAGTTACTCCAATTTTTATTTACTTATGCAATTTATTTTGCATGTGCATAACTTTAAAACAAGACTTAACAGTACATTTTTTGTTCTTGTTTGTGTTTCTTTGGACCTTTGGCACACCGGGAAGCAGTTCACCAGCTTAGAACTTGCAACAAAAGAATGAAAAAAATTTGAATGCTTATCACTTTCAGTCTAAGATAGGTTTTCAATCAACTAGTCACTCTTTTCTCCCCCTCAGGTACCTCACTAAGTCAACATATTAGAAAGTTAAATTGGTGACATTAAGATTGATTGTACCTGCCCTCTATTTTGTGAGGAGGCAGAGTTCACATTGCCAAGTATTGTTTGTCCTTCTTTAGGAAGGTCTACCACGTTTGAACTCTCTGAAATGCTTAACGTCTGTTTAATTACTGATCAAATACAGCTATAAAGAAACCACTGATGTCATTCGGTGCAACAGACGCCACAGGTTTGCGTGTCTGTGTACCTGTGCATGCTTAATCTTGCAGGTCAATTTCTGGGATTGTCCAAAAAGTTTCCTTCATACATCCATTCATGCTGCTATTGATCTGGCTGTTAGCTGCCTTTCATCGTCGGCGCGAGATTCAGAATTGATTTATATTGTGATGGAACATTGGTTTGCCTTGTCATGTCTGACCGAAACTCATTTTCATCTCATTCATTTCCTTAATCAGTTTCAGGAGATGAACGACAGCTTGGTGCAGTCATGCAGCACAGACGTGGAAGAGTTTCTGAACGATATCGACCGCTCGGTGGCCACGAGCCACGATATCCTGTGCCGCTTCAACAACAAGTACATGAGTGCTTCTGAAATGGAGGATAAGGACTGGCTGCAAGCTCAAAAGAAGGTTTGTGACAAGAGCTATTTTCCATCACCCCGATACAGAAAAGAAATCACTCAAAAATATTGTTAAAAAATGTTTGCCACTTGCTTAAGATTATTTTTTTTAGCTGAAAGCAAAGTTAATGTGAATACTGTTAGATGGAACTGCAGTTGCCAAGTAGTTTTGAACATTAAACCAACTCAAACTATAGGGCTGTTTAATGCTTGATTCTGATTGGCTGACAGACAAATTCAATTATTTCTAGATAAACACACAGCTAAAGTAGTTCCAGGTAGGTCTTAACTGTTTACAGTTCCATATCATAATAATAATAATTTCTCACATTTATTTAGTGCTTTTCTGGACACTCAAAGTGCTTTCAAAGTAATTTTTAGGAGGAATCTCCTGTTCCACCACCGGTGGACCACTGGATGATGTGACAGCAGCCAAATTGCACCAAAACCACACACCAGCTGATTGGTGGAGAAGACACAGAGTGATGAAGCCAATTATGATACAGGGATGGTTAAGAGGCCATGATGGGCAAATTTGGCTAGGATGCTGGGGTTAACCCCTACTCTTTTGTCGAAGGACATCCTGGAATTTTTAAGAGATTCAGGACCTTGGTTTATGTCTCATCCAAAAGACAGCACTCACTGAACAGTATAGAGTCTCTATCAATATACTGGGGCGTTAGGACCCGAACAAACCACAGGTTGAGCGCCCCCTTCTGGACACAATAACACCACTTCCTACTGTAGCTTTCCCATGTGGTCTCCCATCCAGGTACTGACCAGGCGCAGCCCTGCTTAGCTTCAGTGGGTGACCATATGAGTTGCAGAGAGCTAGCTGCTGGCTATATATCACTATACAGAATGATTTCAGTTATATCAAATTTACACTGCCTACAACAGCCAAAAATCGAATCAAATCTAAAGTCTTTGGATAAAATGTTTGAAAATTTTGGCCTATACACAGCAGCGATTTAAGGGAGAAAACCTGACAAACATTTGAACAATGTCTACGCAGAATAATTGACTCCATTCCATTGAATTAATACAAAATAGTGCACTGTGACCACCTCAAGTGTGCATTATTTTTCTAATAATTACGTGACTAATCAGTTTTTTCCAGTGATGGAGTATTTCCAGTTCTTCGGTTGTTAAATTACCAATTCCACCATCAGCCGCTCAAACAACTTGAGGGAAATATATTTCATCTGCAATTATTTGAGAACTTTGAAAAAAAAAATCCTTGGCATTAGGCTGTAAAGTGCTGCTGCTCCTTCACCTACACACGCAGACGGAGACTGAAATACCAGTGCGCTTTTACAAAAGAGCAGCTCATCAATGCCTCTAATCCCTCTCTGCAGTCGCTCCTTGGTCCTGCCCTTGGCCCAACGTGTCGCCACCCGTCCCAGTGCAGCTCCGGCGGCACAGATGTTCCAATTCAACAGTATCAAACCCTTCAGCAGATGATTGTTTACCTTGCTAATGAATGAGTGGAAATAATCCACCGTGTTTACTAAAAAACACAAGCTGTGCGGATAATGCACGCCTAGCCTTTCATTACATGCAAGCTGAAGAAAAGATTTGGCATTTCAGTGGGCCTCATTGTTATTGTGTTGAAGCAGCCAATGGCAGCCATCCACTAAAAAAGGGAAACGCTCATTTTTTATCTTGCGGATGAGAGGTCGGGCAGATAACTGGAGACGCTCAAACCTAGAGTTAGCAGAGTTCAAGTCAGAACCAACCCGTTCCCACCCAGACAAACACGGCGAACAATTATGAAACGCTCTCTCGTGCGAAGCGATTGGCCTTTGCTGAATGAAGGAAGCTGACAGTCGGTTAATGATTATGGCTGCACACCTACCTTCTGTTAGACTCAACTGAACCTCAATGGAGATATGAGTTGCTCACAGAGGTCATAAATCCGCTAATCATTTTCTTCTGATAATGAGACAGGAAAACACTCTTACAGAGCCAGGCTTATTGAAGTTGAAACTAAAACTACAACTTGTTACTTGAATGAAGCTCGTTGCCAGGAAAATAGATCTCATTTTCATTTTGTTTAATGCTACGTGGGAGAGTTTGTATGTATTAAGTGTGGAATAGTTACATTTGTTTATGTTTACGTTTTTTCTGCAAAGTAAAGCTGAATTAATTTCATCAAAACTTTTAAAGACAGTAAAACTGAGAGGAATTCTAAAAAATAATACAAAAATTTTGAGGAAAAAAAAAACATAATAAGAGCCATTATTAATCGAGCACCTAAGGGGTATTGCACAAAAGTGGAATCAAGAAATTGAATTGAATGTATTATCTTTCGATACCTAAAGATGTTAAGTGAACAAAGCCTTATTTTAATGAATATAACTGTTAAATAAAACTGTTTTGATTAAATAAACCAATAAGTATTGTCTATATTCACTGAGAAATACATAAAATATTCATTTTTAAAAGGGGCTGTACTCATTTATGCTGAACACTGTATATGTATTTTTTCCCTTAAATCATTCATTTTTTTTTATCTTTCTTCTCTATATATCCCCATATTTAAATCTGAAGCGGATAGAAATGAAAATACACACATTGAAAATGATTGCTAACAAAATTAAACTTATTTTTAATTCTAATTGTTGTAAAATATATGTAAATAGCCAAGAGCATGGAGTGACCGTAAAACACATTCATATCTTGAAGCGTTGACAACAAAACTAACATATAAATCACTAGGATTAATCTTAGCAATCTATGTTATAATCAATCTACAATCAATCTATAATTTATATTATACTAACATATAAATCACTAGGATTAATCTTAGCAATCTATGTTATAATCAATCTATTATCAATCTATAAATGATATTATACTAACATATAAATCACTAGGATTAATCTTAGCAATCTATGTTATAATCAATCTATAATTAATCTATAAATGATATTAAACTAACATATAAATCACTAAGATTAATTTTAGCAATCTGTGTTATAATCAATCTATAATTTATGTTATACTAACATATAAATCACTAGGATTATTGTGAAGCAGGCTAGCTGCAAAGAATAAATCCCCATAGTAACTTAATTTAGTCTGCTTTCATGCAACTGAGTCAAGGCTAAATTTAGCCAGGATAGCCTCAAAATCCCAGCTCAATCCTTTATCTTACTTTTGTGCAATACCCCTCAGTATTAACTGCTAATAACTAAGCTTCAAATCAGCAAAATGAAAATGTTTTTTGAAAAAAATGTGATACTCAAGACTTTAGTAATGATTAAAGTTCAGCTGTAAATCACAGAAATAGGTAAAAAAAAAGATTGTAATAATATTTCACATATATTATAGTTTACAGAATGTTTTATTAGTGAGGCA
Source organism: Danio aesculapii (assembly GCF_903798145.1). Lineage (NCBI taxonomy): Eukaryota > Metazoa > Chordata > Actinopteri > Cypriniformes > Danionidae > Danio > Danio aesculapii. The sequence continues at coordinate 39,624,824 of NC_079441.1, read as the reverse complement.
AAAAAACCTTCTTTTAATAAATATTTGTAATTTTTTTAACATATTGCCCAATTGTACACATTTGTCCTAATTAAATTGGGGGTATCTAGCACTCAGCACAGTACTTAGCACACAATAGTCGTTTAAGGACAAAGTGCGTGAGACAGTGAGACCAGCAATCATTGCATGCATGACATTTTGCACATTCTGACAAGTTTTGCTTGCTACACAACTGAAAATGTGCTAGATATAACACAGTTTATCATTGGGAATTGTAGTATTATAAAGTACTATAAAGTTTTCTAACTGGTGAATGACATGATCTAGTGGGTTGTCTACTGTCCTCTTTAATGTGCACGTTCGTGATTTCAGGAGGTGTGGCTTTGGACGGCAGGAGAAGGACTGTGTTTTCAAAGATATAATGCTAACGGATAGCATTTTGACAGATCACCTACTGCACCTTTAACTAACCCTGCTAGCTTAATAAATGACTAATTGGCTGTTTATTAATAGTTAGTAAGGTAGAAGTTGGGTTTATAACTCCTTATAAGAGGCTTAAAATGAAACTGCTGTCGAACTGTCATATCTGTAACACTGTATCTTCAGGAGCTTTTCCCCATATGATTTGGGAATGTCCAAATGTTGTCGACCTGTGGTCTCATGTAAATTCTGTTTTGTCCTTTTTACAACAAGTTGATTATGTGTCTAATCCTGGTTTATGTCTTCTTAATAACAATTCTAATTTCTGTATAAATACACTAAAGAAGAGAATGCTGTTTGCTGGTTTTACAGCTGCAAAGAAGGCAATCTACAAAAACTGGTTTACTCCACACATACTGTTGAAGTCAGAAATATTAGCCCCCCTTTGAATTTATTATAAATTTTTTTAAAGTATTTCCCAAATGGTGTTTAACAGAGCAAGGAAATTTACACAGTATGTCTGATAATATTTTTTCTTTATTTTTTCTTTATTTTGGCTAGAATAAAAGCAGTTTTTAATTTTTTTAAAATCCATTTTAAGGTCAATATTATCAGCCCCATTCAGCTAGATACTATTTCGATAGTCTACAGAACAAACCATCATTATACAATAACTTGCCTAATTACCCTAACCTGCCTAGTTAACCTAATTAACCTAGTTAAGCGTTTAAATGTCACTTTAAGCTGTGTAGAAGTGTCTTGAATAATATCTAGTCAAATATTATTTACTGTCATCATGGCAAAGATAAATCAGTTATTAGAAATGAGATATTAAAACTATTATGTTTAGAAATGTTTTGAAAAAAATCTGCTCTCCGTTAAACAGAAATTGGGGAAAAAAATAAACAGGGGGGCTAATAATTCAGGGGAGCAACTGTATGTGCAAAAACATTTTGATTTCATTGCCTCTTTAAAATAGTGACTTCTGAAGGTACAATAGCACACATTAATAAGGGTAAACCTAGTACCATTGATGCATGGCAATAGTTTTCTTCCAACATTTTAAACTAAATAAAGCAGTGACCATATCAAGTTTTTTCTCCTTCTTCTTTCAGATTGAAAAATTTTTGATATGTCTGTTGATATTTTGTTAATCTGAAGCAGGGGTAGGGAACCTATGGCTCGGGAGCCACATGTGTCTCTTTGACCAAAAATATGTGGCTCTCCAGCTGTCTCCCTTCAATAAAAAAATAAAACTGTCACTAAAAATCAGTTTCCTTTTGAAAATAAAATTAAAATGACCTTTTATTGTATATTTTTACAGCAAAATAAATAAGAATAAAGGGACGTTTCAACCAATGCGCATGTGCGGCGCTGTGGACTAACTTGAATCTCGACACCAATAAAGGGCATGCCATTTACATTTCGATGGTAACCTTGCGCCATAAAATTCAAACAATGTTCATGAGTGGTGAAAAAAAAGAAATTCTACTAATTGTCCTTCATTAATACATGGACTCGCTCAACATGTGATGCGTCATATACTGTATATCCCTAATGGCTCTTTACAAAAATGCATTTGCCCCAAAAAATTCGGAATGGCTCTTTGCTGAAAAAAGGTTCCTGAAATCTGATCTAAAGAATAAAACCTTGATCACAAAAAAAGAAGAAGTTGGGTTTAGGTTTTGGGTAGGATAAGGGATACAAAATAAGATCATAGTTTATAACTACTAATGAACAGTTGATGTCTTAATAATAGGCAGGTAATAGGCCTGTAGTTAATAGCATCAATTGTGACCTAAAGTTTTATCAGTTCATTTAATCTCAAATGTAATTGTCATTTTGAATGTTCCGTTTAAATATATCAATTATATTTATATATAAATATATTAAATATATAAAAGACGCGATCAACAGATGCACAGCAGTGGTTTTGGTCCTCTGAACGGCGTCTGCTTGAGCTGCAGGTAGTAATTGCTGGTGTCAGTGTCAGTGTGAGACTCACCACCATAAATCACAGTGCTTTCTGAACACTTATAATCTCTTAAAGTCAAGAACTGCGCATCTGCCTGACCGAGCATTTTATGAGCAGTGCACAATTAATGATTGATCTTAATAGGCATTGGGTAAAATTTGCAAATGGGTACTGTAAGATATATATGACGTTTTAGCACCTCATTGAAAGCAACCAGACAGGCAGATATGCATTTTAAGCATTATTATGATCCTCACTCACATAAATCATTGAATGGGAGTACTGGCAGGCAGCATTACTGTTTGCTTCCACGTACTTGTTACATAGGCTGATTTCGCATATGTTTACTAAGCTAATTCATGGTACCAAAATGACTTAATTTGAATATTGTTTCTCTTGTTTTCCACTCAGGCTGTCCAGCGAGGTGTCCAGGACTGCCCAATCTGCCTGAACCGCTTGAACTCACATAATGGCTCATCTAAGGAAGACAGAAACATCCTCTTATTGTCTTGTTCGCATCTCTTCCATGAAGTCTGTCTGCAGGCCTTTGAGCTCTTCTGCCAGGAGGTGAAACCCACATGTCCTCTCTGCCGCTCACACTATCACAAAATGCTTGTTGCCTGCAGCCCTGATGTTCCAGGTAATTTCTTAAATGAGACCAGCTAAAGGGATATTTTAGCCAACAAGTAAATAAGTTGTCATTTACTGAGCGTGGTGTTGTTTTAATACCACCCTTCTTTCTTTTTTCAAACCACAAAAGGACTGTAGATAGAGAGCTGCATTTAGCTTTTAAGACATCACAGACTGAACCAGGGCTGCACAATATATCGTTTCAGCATCGATATCACAATGTGATCATTCACAATAGTCATATCGCAGGATTTGCAATGTTGAGTATATTATAAAATGTATCATTTGCATTTGTTTTTGAAGTCTGTGGCTGTATGAGGATTTTAAAAGCATTCAGCCATAAGAAACTGTACCATTAGTACCATTAATAATGATTAATTTCATTAAGTTATCTTTATTATTCAGTTACTGTACCTAAATACTGTTAAATTTGGAAAACAATAAAACACAATTCTATTCTATTGCTTTCCTTATTATAGTTATCTATTCTTTTAATTTGTTTATTAGATTTTATGCCTATGCCTCTCCTACAGAATCATCCCAATCAATCTAAAACAATTAATTCTTTCCAAATAGAGATATTCAAGTCATCTGTTGAAATTGTATTCATATCGCAGTACATATATAAATATATATTGCAGAATAACATAATATCACAACGTTTGATTTTTCCAATATCGTGCAGCCCTAAAGTGTAGTGTGCTGGCAGTATAGAATCAGGTTTAGTAAAGAACAAATCAGAATTGAATGTAATAACCTCGGCTGATACTCTTAATGGAAAAACTGTGTATATTCCAGCACGATTTAGCGAGGAAACAAAACTATTTTTCCTATTTATCAGAAAAGTATTTAATTTCTGAATGAATTAATACAGTCTTATTGTTATAAAAATGTCTGGTTTCCCCCACAAGTCCAAAAACATGCGCTGTAAGTGAATTGGGCAAACTAAATTGTCCGTAGTGTATGAGTGTGAATGAGTGTGTATGGATGTTTCCTTGTGATGGGTTGCACTGGAAGGGCATCCGCTGCGTAAAACATATGCTGGATAAGTTGGCGGTTCATTTCGCTATGGTGACCCCAGATTAATAAGGGGGCTAAGCTGAAAAGAAAACAAATGAATGAATGTTCAGATTTTTAAAGGCGTTCCCCCATGATAATGCTTGGTCATATTGCGCTGGTCTTCTAATGTTATTCACAACTTAGTCTTGATGGCAAATCTCCTCCAGAAATGACAGCGACTCTTTGTTTACAAGTTTGTGGTTGTTTGAGCAGTTGCTGTCATGTGATGTGCGTTTGACCGGACTGACTGTACCTCGCATTCATTTCATACAGATTACAAAACAAAAAAAAAATTTTAGTTTTCAAGTGCACTTGGTTCATTTGAAGCTTTATGTGAATGTATTTCTTATGTCTGTGAAGCAAGTATTCACTGAGATTCCAGTGTGTTTGTCGACCACCAAACTGTTGTAAAAGCACACAACTGGTCTGAACTGTTCAGTCTATAACGATCGCTGATTGGCTCCTGTGGGCAGGCCTTTATTCGCTATATTAACCGTTACACTTTTCCCCATTCAAAACTATACGAGTGACATGTCTTGTGTATTCTATAGACTGATCTCACATTGTCAGATGCTAATACAGATTCTTTGTGAATGGTTGCTAAAGTTGTAGCACTGCTGTGGTTTTTCTCCAGTGATTGGCACATCTGGCCTGAGTGTATTTGACTATGTAGCACATGAACTGAACCATGACCAATGTATGGTTCAGGATGAATACATAACATTAGACCCCCTAGTGTCTTCACAGTTTGCTGTTTGTAAATCTGGCACTACACTGTGGTTAGTTTTTCATCAAACCCTATCATACCCACGCACAAAACCTGGAAAATGTGAAACAAGTTACAGAGTAGCCTAAAGTTGGTTTATCCACTGCCATCATTATTCTCCTTTTGTGGTCTGAAAAACAAAAAAATAAAGAGGTGAATACTAATAAACACTAGCTCAGATGTATTTTTTGGGTTAATTATCGCTTTAGCTTAACCACATCACAGCGAACGCATGACTTTGAAAAGCAGCCATGATACGGTCAAAAAGAAATCTGTCAAAAGTCACAAACTTTATTGTAAACTGAAGTGAAATACAAAATAAACAAATGAGAATCTGAATTGTTCACAAAACATATGCAAGTATACTACAAATGGAAGAGAGAACATTCTGAAAGTACATTCACACATGTAAAAGAATCAAACAGACAACAAACTGGACACAGAATTAAGCTTTCTCTTAGAGCTGACGAAGAGAACCGGATGAACAAACACAGTTTTGGTGTCTGGACAAACAAACAGAAGAACTGAAAGTACATTTCTGTAGCTCTTCTAAAAAAACAGCTCTTCTTGGTGTCATGCACACCAAGTCAAAGAGAGATGAACCCCTGAAGCAGAAAACAGAACATGGAATGACTAGACTTCTTTTTCTTTCACAGTTAATTCTAGAACATCACCGCAAATGCCTCTATTTTGAGAAAGCCCAAAACACCAACTGACACTCCAGTCCTCGTGCTGCATAAAGAAGAACCAGGTGTGAAGCCTGGCCCTGCAACATCCCTCAAAACAAACAAAAAGTGATTCGATTAAAGCCAAACACTAGCATCTTTCCATTTTGTCCACAGACAGTATTGATAAATAGGTAATGACACAAGATTTTCTGGCGTTACAAGTTTGATACACTTATACACACACACACACACACACACAAAAAGAAAAAACACAACTTTTAAAAAAAGCTTACTTCAAGGACAAAATTTCTGACATGACACACTTATTCCCTAGACATTTTCATACAAAGTATTCTGTGCAAATCAACAGGAAGAACTTCTATTTTACATTTGACGTTGTTAAACTCATGACAATAAAAACACCAAATAACGCATCGGATTGAACCACAGAATCCACTGAGGTGTCAATTTTTAAATGACCTTTGAATTCAGCATCCCTCATGTGAATCCTATTAATAGTAATATTCCAAATCAGTGCCCTGATAGTTTCTGTTGCCTTTGGCCAGGTGACTCTAAAAGATGCGCCCTGTCGTTTTGGTATGCCATATCACAGACAATCACAGGAGGGATTCACAGTGAATCAGTCAATAAAAAGGAACACGCACTAACAATTACTCTTTCGCTCATTTGCACGTCTCACACATCACATGCACAGCTCGTCTCCTCGATAGGAGACGACAACAGGAGAACAAAGCCCCAATATCAGCCTATTTAAGGCATTAGGTGATTTTTTTTGTTCGTTTTTTTTTGTTTTGTTTTACAATAAACAAACGCTGAGAGACGACAAAACGGCATAGTATGAATGAGGCTCAAAAGCCTGTTTCATATCTACATCCTACAAAAATAAAAAGAGCAAATATATTGTATATACATCATTTACATTAGCATGAGGCTTGCTGTAGTTAAAGACCGAACGGAGGAATAGCTTAACATTAAAACTCGGAGAGAGAAATGTCAGGAATGACCTAAACTGTTTTCTACGTTTCTTGTTCTTTGTGTTGGTTTTGTCTTCAGGATGGGAATGTTTGGAAACTATATTGTACGTTAAACGACGTAATATTTAGATGTATGAAAAGTGAAAAAAGACACCATTTCGAAGTCACGAATGAGACCCGTCAATGAGTCGTAATGCTTTCTACATGCGTAATGACAGCTGACTTCACATTCAGCTTTAATAGGTGTAAACCAGAACCCATGTGGCTCTACACACAGCCGTTATTTACAAGTTCCAACTCAAAGCAGGTTTAGCCTCTGATCTGCGTACACTAGTAATTCAATAGCATGACATTGAGTGGAAAACATACAAATATCTATGTTTGTGGATATAATAATCTGCTGTGAGGTACAGACTAGATATTTGAAGGCTGAAATAAGGCAAACAAGCTCTGCAGCAATAACCAAGGGTTATGGATGTACATTACTGGTAATCTGCTCTCCCACTGAGGGGAAAAAACAGGTTTGCGTAGTACGCATAGCATAGTATCAAAAGGTTGTGAAGGAAGTAGCAGCAGATTTAAGAACAGGAACAGGAAGCTTATCCCAAGATTGTGCCTCACCTTTTACCGAATATTAAGTGGACTTTACTACTGTGCAGAGAAAACCATTTCACTACAGAACTCTACAATCCATTAAATGTGTTTAAAACATGTGAGGTGATATTAAGAGTGACAATCTGCCATAACCAATTCAAGTTAACACAATAACATATTAAGCATATGAACCCATAATATCCCTTCTGAACCTTGCCTACCCATGACATTTGGCAGGTAGGCCCCACCACGGTTATTAACATCCCAAAATGCCAATATTGTGAGTAAGGCACATGTTTGGGGAGTTTCCATGTCAAGTCCCATTACTTAATTCTGTCACGTCCAACAGACCTGAATTGTCACAGTAAAGCATGAGGAGAATAAAATCATAATACTTCCTCGTTTTGTAACTGACCAACTTCGAATTAAGAATTCTCTTCATTTTAAGAATGTAAACATATTCAATGGCGGACACGTTTCCAGATATAAAACGGATTTTACACTTGGAAATTCAAGCATGAAATTTGATGGCTACGGATCAGAATATTTGAATTATTTATATGTCATTTTATCTTGAAGATATTTTGTATTGAGCCTCATTTGGTCAATTTGGCAATTGAACATTTGTAACTTGACTGGAGTTTACATACAGTACGTTTCACTGCAGAAATCCCTTTTCTAGATTAAAATTTTGGTATGGTTTTTGACATCACATTTATTAAAGATGCCTCCAGTTTATGATGCATTAATTTAGGCTCTTATAACCTAAACGTGTTTCACGTAACAAGTAAATACTGATCTATGAGACAAAATATCAACCAAAAATATTGTGGAGAAAGATGATATGCCCTAATTGAGACTACTGCATGCTTCATTGCACATAAAGTGATCAGCTTGGCCAACAGCTCACTATTTCCCAAACTAGAGAAAAATATATACGATAATGCTAATAGTAAAGAATAATGATAATAATTCCCAGTGAAGAGTGCAGTCTAGAGGCATTTAGGTGTGCAGGTCAGTAAGAAAATAACATTGTCTTACCTCATAATGTGAAAGTATTTCCAAGCTAACTAAAGTCAAGTGTTGAATGATGGACAGTGGTATATACAGTAGAGATACGACTGCTTGGATGAGGAGATGTGTATATTCACATCAGGTGACTCTGAGCCAGTCTAAACACTTCACTTCTTTTTCTAATTATTGTCCCTTTTATATTTTTAATGCTTCATGACTGTATATCAAAATGAAAAAGCCAACTGTATTGACATACACATGTTTGCTTTAGAATATCTGGGTGATTCATTTCCCCTCACAGAGTTTTCTGATGTCCGTTGACGACATGTTTCCCTGACTCTGCATCCGGCGTGCTGGTTGACAGATTCAATTTATCCAGACCTGAAAGTGAGAAGGTAAACACTTGAAACATTTGGGCTTACAAATTGGCTTTTAAAACCTCACAATTACAGCATGCGATGCACAGTTGAAGTCAAAATTATTAGTGCTCCTTTTTTCCTTCTTCAAATATTTCCCAAATGATGTTTAACAGAGCAAGGAAATTTTCACAGTATTTCATATAATAGTTTTTCTTCTAGAGAAAGTCTTATTTGTTTTATTTCAGCTAGAATAAAAGCAGTTTTTAATTTTTTTTTTCAAAACCATTTTAAAGTCAAAATTATTAGCCCCCTTAAACTATATATTTTTAGTTTGTCTACAGAAAAAACCATCATTATACAATAACTTGCCTAATAACCCTAACCTGTCTAATTAATCTAGTTACGCCTTTTTATAGCACTTTAAGCCGAATAATAGTAAAATATGATGTATTGTCATCGTGGCAAAGATAAAATAAATCAGTTATTAGAAATGAGTTATTATTATGTTTAGAAATGTGTTGAAAAAATCTTCTCTACGGTAAACAAAAATTGTGGAAAAAATATACAAGGGGGCTAATAATTCTGACTTCAACTGTACATGCCCCATCATCAGTATACATTGATTTAAGTACTGTAGACGGCTTCAATTAAATACACACAAAGGCATGAGCATGTAGTGCAGAAAGAAATAAGTGCTAATTGAATGGAGTATTACCGAGGGCTTTGAGAAGTTCTTCTCGCACTGCAGATGTGAATTTTCGGACCAGACACAATGTAGTCACCACAGCAAACAGAAGATTGTACGAAAGTACGATGTAAAAATTCCCAAGCCAGTTAAATCGTCCAAAATCACCCAGGAGATCAAACCTTGTTATTCCTGAAAAATATAAAACGGCACACACAAAAAAGGTCAGTTTTTGAGCTTAAAGATGACTGTTCCCATCTCAACAAAATGGCTGCCTCACAGAAGTACAGACCATGTATTTACAGCTGTGTAATTTGACGATATATATATATATATATATATATATATATATATATATATATATATATATATATATATATATATATAGTATGAACAAAATGAAAAGTCTAATATTTCTTTTATGGTTTGCGGTAATAATTTTCATGATTTGGATGAGAGCAATCTTACGCACCGGCACAAGGATACAGGCAGAAATGTGAATAACAGCATGATGAGAAAGTTGCAAGCATAAGAGTACAATGTTTACATTTAGAATTTTGTTGATATAGCAATATTTTAGTTGATCATTAGTGTTTTATATATGATTAATATTTGTTTGATATTTCAAACATTAGCCTTGAAGTTCACATGAGTATATTTTTACATTTGAGCTAATACTTTATAAATGATGAACTAAATGAATTTACATAAGGTATATGTTTAAAGATATATTGCGTAAGATAAATATATTTAAGATTATTGTATTATTTTATTTTTCATTTATTTTTGGTCATTGCCAAGCCCTATTATGTATAATATATTCCCTATCTTTTAATAATCCTGAAGAAAGGTAATGTTGCTTCATAAATGTTAATTTATTTCATTTTATAGTCATGTTTAATACTGATTTCCCCCTAGGATTTTTGGCATGGTTATTTAAAGTTATCAGGATGAATATACAATGTGCTTCCAGAAACATAATCAGAGGCAAGTTTTACAAAGAATGTGCCATGAGCTATAGTCCAAAAGCAAACCAAATAGCAAATAAGTTAACTAATCATTTACCAAATAAATAAATACAACACATTTAGGAATGTTGTTTATTTAATATCCCCAAAATATGTGGATGAATTTACAGGTAGTGTCATTTGACATGTGTATCAATAACATTTATTCATTTATTTAAAGGCTTTTCAATTTTACATTTGCTGTTAATTTTTATAAACAGAAAAGGACTGTGAAAAAAGTGGAGACATGTATGGAAAGAAAAGAGTTGCCATATTTCAATTAGAATGAAGTTTGTTTATTGTCCCAAGGTTTTTTTACTGAAATAAATACTCTACTGTTTAATACGACTAAATGATGCATGGCATGTGCACGTGTAAATAAGATGCAGCATAAAAATCAGAAATTTGAGTATTGTGTTGCCAAATTGCAAAAATTAAACATACTGAAAACTCAAGCAGATAGAATTTAACACAACTCATATCTCTCACTTCAGATTTGGATGCAAACCCACAAAAATAACAAGGTAAAAAGTGATTATTTATGAAGTAAAAAACAAAAAAAACTTTTGCTGCTTGTTCAAACTAATTTAAAATGAGTTGAAACAACACACTTGTTTATAAAACTTAATTGTTTTATGTTCAGTCCACTTTTTTTGTTATTTGTCATTTGTTAAAATGATCAAGTTAACTTAATCGATTTGAGTTGGAACCCGGCACTTTTTTACACTGTAATTCTGTTGTAACTAAGAACTGTTAGGTTGACTTAACTCAATTTAATAATTAAGCACATAGTTCATTTACTTCATTTTAAGGCAATGGATTCACTCATTTTTTAAGTCAACTAATCACTTCAAATGCAACAGGATTATTGACTTTATTTAAAGTCATCACTTTTTTTTCAGTGTTGGCAATACATTTTGTGATTTACTTTCTAAAAGAAAGATTATTTTATTTTTTTATGTACTACAGAAATCATTTATGTTCGTTATAAATAGTCAAATTGTAAAGATTACAAAAGGTTTTACAGAATGAATATGAATTATTGTTTAACAACCATTTAGCCTTTTTAAATTACAAATGACGAACCTTTAGATACTGTAAAATTAGCTTTGTGCTTCAGAACACAACAATCTGCCTACATTCTCCTTTTCCTCCTCACGTTGTCCTGATTTTGGGCACTTCTTTAAATACCATTATAACTCAACCTATTCTGGACTACTTCTAAATAAAACATAGTGCACAACAGGCTGACTCTTGAGGAGAACTTAAAACAACTTCACTCTTTCCCATTCAAAATCCAAAGCATCATCAGAAAAGCATGAGTTGAAAGTGGTAGAAAAGGGTCATGTTTTTAAATAGACATATGGTATCCAAAGTTTGACGTACTTTAAACTTTTTATTTTAGAAGTTTAAATTTTCAGACTCACCAACCAGCTTCAAAAACGATCCACCGATTACTGCAAAAGCCCAATAGAGGAGACTTCTATTCTATTCTTCAAATCTATAACTTGCTGACAGATTGAAAAGCTTGACTTCATCTAATGTTCTCGTCCACTTTCACATTATTTCTTTGGTATTTCCAGCATACTTTTTTACACTCCTAAAAGGGGAAAATAAACTTCAAAAGGAGAAATCAGATTTTATTAAACATTAAGCTTTTCTGGACTTAACGACTAGCTAATGAAGACAATAAGCAATTTCAGTACTGCCATAAAAGCTAATCCATGACACACATAGCATTTCTTTCTCAACTGTTTAGCTCACTTAAGACATAATCGACCGTTATGGATATTTATTTGCCATGATGGGTATATTGACAGAATTTCTTCAGTATGTCTACTCGAGCTTTACAACTGATTTGCATCCTAACTTTACTAAACTAAATCAAATCAAGACTGATTTTAGCGGAATTTGGAAATGATTGGCTTCTACAGTACTGAATTTATGGGTATAGTACACTGTTATATCTGAACTGAACAACAGTGAAATTCAGACTTGATATAAACAGCAATTCTTTTGGCTTTTACAGCACAATCTAAATTCTTCATTGATTTGGCTTCTTTCCTGTTTATTATGCTCTCAGTTTTTAACAATTTGTATTATCAAAAGTCAAGTTATTTTTAAAGTGCTCTTTACTAGGTACACCTTACCAGTACCGTGTTTGCCCGTTTTGCCTTCAAAACTGCCTTAATTCTTTGTGGCATAGATTCAACAAGGTACTGGAAATATTCCTCAGAGATTTTGGTCCATATTGACATGATAGCATCACACGGTTTCAGATTTGTCAGCTGCACATCCATGATGCGAATCTCCCGTCAACAACATCCCAAAGGTGCTCTATTGGATTGAGTTCTGGTGACTGTGGAGGCCATTTGAGTACAGTGAACTCATTGTCCTGTTGAAGAAACGAGTCTGAGATGATTCACGCTTTATGACATGGTGTGTTATCCTGCTGAAAGTAGCCACCAGAAGATGGGTACACTGTGGTTATAAAGGGATGGACATGGTCAACAACAATACTCAGGTAGGCTGTGGCATTGACACGATGCTCAATTGGTACTAACGGGCCCAAAGTGTGCCAAGAAAATATCTCCCACATCATTACACCACCACCACCAGTCTGAACCTTTGATACAAGGCAGGATGGATTCCATGCTTTCATGTTGTTGATGCCAAATTCTGACCCAACCATCCGAATGTCGCAGCAGAAATCAGGCAATGTTTTCTTAATCTTCTGTTGTTTAATTTTGGTGAGCCTGTGCCAATTGTAGCCTCAGTTTCCTGTTCTTAGCTGACAGGAGTGGCACTTGGTGGTCTTCTGCTGCTGTAGCCCGTCCACCACAAGGTTGGACGTGTTTTGCGTTCAGAGATCCTCTTTGGCATACCTCAGTTATAATGAGTGGTTATTTGAATTTCTATCAGCTCTAACCAGTCTGGCCATTGTCCTCTGACCTCTGGCATCAACAAGGCATTTGTGCCCACAGAACTGCCGCTCACTGGATATTTTCTCTTTTTCAGACCCTTCGCTGTAAGAGATGGTTGTGCATGAAAATCCCAGTAGATCAGCGGTTTCTGAAAAACTCAGACCAGCTCGTCTGGCACCAACATCCATGCCATGTTCAAAGTCACTTAAATTACCTTTCTTCCCCATTCTGATGCTCGGTTGCAGCAGATCGTCTTGACCATATCTACATGCCTAAATGCATTGAGTTGCTGCCATGTGATTGGCTGATTAAAAATTTCATTAACAAGCAGCCGGACAGGTGTACCTATTAAAGTGGCCGGTGAGTGTATGTCAAAAGACATTTTTTTCCCACAGGAGCCACCTTGTAATTACAAGATGAATTAAATAAAATAAGTAACCTCTTCAGGATTAAAAAAAAAAAAAAAAAAAAAAACGCACATCAATAGGTAAATAGTTATAATATATATATATATATATATATATATATATATATATATTATAGATTGGCATAGATAATTTTTTTGACTCTGGAATAATCTCACTGTAATCTTGGAATTAATCTAAATTAATCTAGATTAAAATGTCTCATTTGAATTCTGCAGAAGGCATTCAGAATGTGTGCTATCCAAATAATGACTAAATATAAGTCTTTGAGAACGGGTTTCTCAAGCCAGGTGGCGCATTAGACCAGGGGCTCATCTCCTATTTCCAATATGCATCACAAACTGCTTGAGAAACTGTTCTACTATGATAATTGGTAATTAAAATAAATGATGTTCACTAAGATGTACTTGTGTTTACTAACTGTTTATTCAGTTAAACATGAATTTTGAACTGTAGGCCTACATAAGCTCCATTTTTGATTAGCTTAATGCGACTAAAGTCATAACTGAACTAAACAGAAATGGAATTAAGACGTGGGGTATGCAGATATTAGTGGCATTATTGAAGTAAACACTGCGATCAAACTATTACCGTCATGTAGGAATTTTCGCCATATTGTCCGACAAGCTCCACACACACGGCTGTCAATAAAGGACCAACCGCGTACACGCACGCACACACACGCACACACACACACAACGCATATTAAATTTATTAATTTATTAAATTCCATAACACTCTCACCAGTCCTCATTTGCGTCTAATACCCCAGGGTGTCACCGGGGCATGAATGAAACGTTTATGAGTGAATGTAAAACTGCTGAACTGCAGTTAAAGTCACCCAAAATTACAGGAAACTCTTACATGAAAGCACTTCACATAAACACCTTAATTATATTATTGTCTATTAAGGCAAATAACTAGATGCGTAGAATAAACCCAGCTCCCAACCCAACTTTGAGAATGGATTAATGGCGATATTTCTTTAAACGCGTGATAAGAGTCTCGTGTTAACGCAGCACATTAACGCCGATAACGGCCTACCACTGGTATATACACACACACACACATACATATATATACATATACATATATATACACATATATATATACATATATATATACATATATACATATATATACATATATATATATATATATATATATATATATATATATACACATATATACACATATATACAAATATATACACATATATACATACACATATATATACACATATATACATATACATATATATACATATACATATATATATACATACACACATATATACATATACATATATATATATATATATATATATATATATATATATATATATATATATATATATATATATATATATATATATATATATATATATATATATATATATATACATACACACACAAACACATTTAAAACAAGAAAGGGTTAAGGTGAGAGTTGTTAACTATCTATGTAAAAGTTAGCACTGTCACACGTCAGTTTGCCTTTCCCACATTTTTAACAGGCCCCTGCGGTCTATGTACATACACACACAAACACACACACATTCAATATATAATGTGGACATCTCAAAGACTTTCACTGTTTTAAAATCAAGTTAATGAGATTTTTACTTTTACCTCTACACATAACCCTCACAGAAACGAATGGAAATGCTTAAAAAAAAAAAAATTGGCTGTTTTATAGGTGAGATACTGCAGTAACAATATCTTGGACTAGTATAGTTAAACCTGTTCACAAAAACTCTTCTGCAGGACTTCATGGAGACACATATGGATGTTCAGAAAGTTTGAGAGTAAATGTGTTTTAATTAGTCTGCTTGAGACTTTGCGTGAACAAAGTTGTATTTCTTTGATAGAGAAAAAAAGTCAACAACAACATGCAACCTCAACTTTCATCTATTCAGCTCAGCAGAAATGTTGATATTTTTCTGAAGCTCCCAATGAGTCACTGTACTCACTCACTCGCACACAATGCTATTTGAACAGCTGTGTCTGTAGCTTGCCATGTTGTTTATTGCAGCTATTGTGATGGCTGCTCGTCTGTCTTTTTTTCTCACTCCATTCTTGTATAAATCTCTATGGCAAATCCTGCTGGAATGCAACTTGTTAAATCCCAATATTTGAAATTGGTTTACTGGTGTGTGTGTGTGTGTGTGTGTGTGTGTGTGTGTGTGTGTGTGTGTGTGTGTGTGTGTGTGAGAACAGCAGGAAAATGCATAAAAATAGTATCCAAAACGAAACGAACATCAAATGGCATGTTTATGGCAAGCTTAAAAAATGCATAGATGCTAATGAGCAATTCCATGCAAATGTCAGCCTTGTCATGAAAAAACTAAGTTTTCACCAAAATATGGAAACCGTTTTATGTGTAAGCAAGTATTTTACAGTACTTTAGAAATACTCAAAAATGTCTCTGTCAATGTCTTCAAACTATTATATTTGATTTACCAAACTATTATATTTGATTTATATTTAATTTACCACATAATTGGAAATTTCACATCCGTCACATCCATAATGGAGACGTGTCACATCCATAACGACACTTTTTCCTTATAAATGCAAAAATATTAAATAAAATAAAATCAATCATTTTTGTTCTATAGAGAGTCGACCCTTATCCTTTTGATCAGCATCTTTTCTTTTGGGTTGTGCAGTTTAATTCACAGAATTTCTACAAAGTATGTTGTATATTGTAAACTCGCAGACTCTTTTGGTCACATCCATAACGCATGTTTATTTTCCTCGTTTAAAGTACAAAACATGTTTACAGATTGATATTTTTCTGCTCTCATAACTCTGTGTTTAGTTGTTCTGGAAAGTATAAATAGATGTTTCAATATAATGTTAACATATACTTTATGTGAATTTATGTTTTGAGTTTTTACTGGAAATGTCACATCCATAACGCTGGAATTGCTCTAATGTAGAATGATGTACACATACAGGACTGGAGAGCCTTACCAAGTGTTCTGGACATCACTGGCAGAGCTGAGCTCAGAACTAGTATGGAAACACAGCAACCAATGATCTACAAGACATGAAAAGAGAAAACAAAACAAGTCTAAGATACATTTACAGCAAAATATTATTTAAAATAATACTAATTATAATTGGAGAGTAAACCTATATATATATATATATATATATATATATATATATATATATATATATATATATATATATATATATATATATATACACATATATACACACACATATATACACATATATATATACAGTGCTCAGCATATAAGAGTTCACCCTCACAAATCTCTCTTTTAAATTCATATTTTTAATAGGAAGCTATACAATATTATATTTGTGCATATACATTAGATTAGTCAGAACTGAAGCCTAATCTGGAACTTATCTAACAAAATAACTTACGATAACGGTCCAAAAACTAGTACAACCAAATTTATATTTTATAGAAAAATATTAAATACAAATGTTTAAAAAAAAGAGGAAAAATCAAAAGAAAGCAGCGAGAATTTAAAAATTGTTGAAATTTTTTAGGTTGTAATTTTTTTGCAATATTTTGCTTTCAGTTGCTGAATATGTGTGTGACTAAAATATTATTTTAATAAATATATCTGTTTAATAAATCTGTTTTGTTTAAATGCACCAAAATACATTGCCTACATTCACTGAGAAATGGATACAAATATTCATTTTCAAAATGGGCTGTACTCAATTATGCTGAGCACTGTATAACACTCTAAAAATGCTGGTTGTTGTAACGCTCTGTTGGTTCAACATGGACAAACCCAAGTGTTGGATTAAAAAGTGTCATCTAAATTTAACTTAAAGGGGTGCTCCACTATGATATATTTTAAACTTTAGTTGGTGTAATGTAGCTGTGTGAACATAAACAATATCTCTGAATGTAATACACTCAAAGTTCAATGCAAAGGGAGACATTGGCTTTTCCAGAGTTAGCTTAGCAAAGCCTACCTAAGTTTGGGGACTACAAAAAAATACATCCGGGCTAGTGAGATCACAAGAGCTTTAGGTTAACGTGCATTAACCTCGCACACTGTGGATTGTGAGCCACAACCTGCAAGTAATTTTATTTGTTAAAATTTATCAACATGCACAGTTTCTAACATTAATGGTATATTGTAGCGAGGACGTAAACAAGGATGTAAACAACAGGAAATGCTGTTTGGCACCACTAACAATTTAGCTACAAATTCATATTTATCAGTCAAACCGCTGTAAACACCCACAAACTTCACCAGCATGTGCAGTGTCTCTCTATGCGTTTTCATGCATTCTACATTTCTAATAACAAATTTACAAAAGATATGAGAATGTTTTATAGTACTTACAAATGCTTATTCTGAATATATGTGAAAGACGCTTGTCAGATTTTATTTTAGAGAGCAGGCGTAAGCTGTGTGCTCTTTATTTCTCTCCGATTCAGGCAGCTAACGCTGCCAACAGCTGCTCTGACTGGACTGTTTACACAGTGCAAAAGCGCGCGCTTGTAGGGGAGTGACATGGAGCCATACAGCGAATCACAGTACATTATGTTAGCAGAACAATCTGAGCCTCTTGCGGGCGGGCCTTTCAGAGGAACTAGAAAATATGACAGTCGTTTTCATGTTAGCAGAGTAGCTGTAAATAATCAAAGTAAGATATATGAAATAATGTGATTTTCTACAAGTGTAGCATGAACACACATTGCTTTGTATCTTATAAACACAACCAAGCCTTAAAATACACTGTGGACCACCCATTTAAATTTCAATTAACCCAACTTTTAGCTTGTCCATATTTGACTGAATAATTGGTTACAACAACCCAGAATTTTTTTTTTTTTTTTTGGAGTAAATAATCTTTTTTTATCATTTATATAATTTTAATTGTCATGTTAGCTCATTTGTTTTTTTTTTTGTTCAAATGTATTCAGGTCAATGTGTTTGGAGAATGACATAAATTAAGCATTGAAACAATGAAGTGTTTGTGAATATTCTAAACTTAACCTGTGATATTTTAAGCCAGGTGCACACTGCCACAATTTGGCTGTCTGAGAAGACGTTTGCAAATCCTAAACGATTTCTCTGATCCTAGGCCAAAATCTGTACTCTTCGATCTCTACTTTGACAGGTTCACTGACAGCCAATTAATCACCATTGTGATCAAATTTCACCTCAGATGAAAACTTTTGCCATTGTCAGATATTTCTGATGCACAGTCCTCCAGTCCGTTCACATTCAACAATGTGCACAAAACCTGATTATGCTATATTAATCCAGCAATAATTACACACACTTGCTTCAAACACACCAAAATTACACTCTAAGCAGATAATACCTTTGAATTACATATGGGTAGCATGAATGAAAATGCAGACATACATAGCCAAGTTGCCATTTTCACATGACCTACAAGCATCATTTGTGTTGCAACATCCTATGGCCTCATGGGATAGTGTCCATTAGAGGCAAAACTCACAATCTCGACAGAAGTAGTAGGTCATCCAGATTCTTCTCATCTACCATTTTAAAATACTATTTCATATTACTCTGTATGCTAAATTGCATCTGAAAACAGTACATGCGCAATTTCAGATCAGATCACCAGATGTCATCATCAACTATGTCTGCATGATAAATCAAAATCGTTAATTATTAAAAGTTTCAATTGTCATGCAGATCTTGTCAGGGAAGCAGAGCTCTGTGATCACTAGTAAATCTCCTTTAAAGGCCAGAGGGCGCTCTCATGCAGAAACTGTAAATATGCAGCAAAGAAGAGACTCAGGAAATCAAACAGAGGTTTTAAATAGTGTTGCCGTGGTTTTTCTGTGGAATTGAACTACTTTTGATCTGTGTCCATGAGTTATTTTTCTGTTCCATGGGTTAAAAGCCCCACATGTACAGGCTCACAATAAATAATAAGAGAATTTTATAGATCATACAGTGTGCACCCAGCATTATTGTGAACAGATCTTAACCCTAGAACTACTGAGGCAGTTATTTTGACTGTATTTCAATTTTGTAATTTAATAACTTTAAAGATGACACACAAAATTATAAAACCCTGACTTTTCCTAATTGTGTATATATTTCTTTCTAACTTTATTTTACTAAAATTACAAAACACAAGAGCAATATAAATGTTTATAGTGATAGTTTAATTATTAATTGCAATAAAATATTAAATAATATAATTAATACGTTATTCAAAATAATATCATTATAATATAATTTTAATGGAATAACTAGAATATAATAACGATTCTAATAAAAGTTTAAATAAATTAATTAAATTGATTTCAATTACCGAAATTCTAATTTATTTAAACTGATTACAATCTAATTACCAAAATTATAAAATTTATAGGATTAAAATTGAGTGATAGGGATCTAATTAACGGAAAGTCAAAAGTTTATATTAAGAGGCTTAAACCAGAAGTCCCTAAATGGGCAGGGCCAGAAGTCATCAATCATGTTGACAGTAGCAGGATCATATTTTCTCTCTCACAAAAGAACTTTAAGTATATCTACTTTGATTACCATAGCGGTCAAACAGACTGCATGCATTTCAGTGTCTGCTACTTATTCTAACATTAGGTGCGCACCTTCACGGGAGGTCTAGTAACTAGGGATGCTTCGATCCAAATTTTTGCAGCTGATGCCGAGTACCGATTCCTTGTCATGGTGATCGGCAGATACCAAGTACCAATTCTGATGCTTTAATCTTTATAATGCAAAAAAGCTCATTTTCCCTCCAAGTATGATAGTTAAGTGGAGATCTCTCTTTACCTAAGAGAATAAATTAAGGATGCTGCATAGAATACCTTAAAAACACCTCTCTTATAACAATTTAGTGTGGACACGTCATGGTCAGAAGTATTTTTACAGAAAACAATAGATAAAACAGATTAAAAAAATTGGTGAGTAATGATTAAAGCAATTTAGAAACATTGCAAATGATGAAAGAAGAATTCAACAGGTCTCAATCAAGAAAAAGTTTGGAGCGCATAATTGATGCATAAGAAGTTAACCTAACCAATGTAATACTTAGAACATCACTGTGCCTCCCTCAATCTGTTCTTTTATTCACTCACTCTCGTCACGTCTTCCTCTGCTTGTAAACTCATAAACAAAATCTTGCAATCGGTTGAGATCGGCCTGATTGGCTAGTACCAATTGAGTCATGAAATGTGATTATCTGCCAATACCATCCTCCGGCCCATCGATCGGAGCATCCCTACTAGAAACTCATACACATTTAAAAACTGTATAACAAAAGAGATATAATTTTTAGGGTAATGAGTTCATAAAATATGACAACAGACATTAATTCAAAGCTTAATTGTGATATCTGAATAGAAGCTTTGAATTTAAAAACGACTTGACAATATGACATTTTATTTAAGAACGGTCTGAATGACTACCATGGCCATTCTAATACTTATGTAGTTCAGGCAGTTCCAGAGTTAGGACTGAAGGAGTGTTGTAGATCCTACCGTTGTCATGTTGGTGTCGTCCTTTCTGGGAGTGAGTTCCTGAAAGATACGAAGACTGTAGAAACCAACCACAGAGGAGACCAGCAGATAACTGTTCCAGAGTTAAGACTAACACTGTCGTTTCTCAGCACTCTCAAACATACTCACAACAATCATTGTGCAAACAAGTTTGATTTGCTTTACTAAACACACACAATCTGTGATCAAACACAAAACTGGAGCTTATGTAGCATTAGAGAATCAGAGAGAAAAGGATACAACATGAGGATGATTTCAACAACCGCCTGGGCAACTCCAAATGTGGATAAGGAGGCATTGCCAATGTCTCTCTCCTGATGAAACAGAGAGGAAAACTTACTGTCAGTGGTTATTTTTATTAACCTGGACGCAGAATATGATCATACATGTATGTCTCTTAAAAGCTGCAGTTGTGTACTGAAGCAATACTCTTACACAGAGTGAGAGCATGTAGTGGACGTGTTTTAGGGACATGCCCGACGCAAAGGCTCCTGTTACAACTGAAGCTGTGTAATCTAAATAAGACTACAGTGTTGACACCTCAGTGCTTCAGGCAGTGAGGGCAGAAAAAAAAGCACCACAAATATTTGGAGCTGTTCTGAGTGAACGCTATTATGAAGAAATAAAACGTATAAAGCTCAGATTAGCAAAGTTTCCCCTCTCACCAATGAGGACAGACAGAGTGAAATTGGCGAAGTAATGAATGGAAGCAGATGAAAGAAATCTTTTTAAATTCACCGCCGCTCACACACGCATAATATGCGAGCAGGTGTTCAAACAAAAAAGAAAAAGAAAGGGGGAAAAAAGGCAGTGGTGCTCTTACAGTAAGAGGCTGCACAGAATGAACGGCTGCCAAAAATTAGGAGAAAAATGTGAAGAAAAAAAAAAGAAACCAAAACAAATGCGCTGGCAAACACAGTTTTTCGATCTCAGGCCTTTAATATCTTTTGAAGTCATTGATGTGATCTAAAGGTTTGGATTGGAATTATTACAATAAAAGCCAACATTTATTTGACATAATTTATCAATGTAAAACAACCTTAGTCTGGGCTTGACATGTAAAATAAAAAAAAGAAAGAAAGAAAAATCAATCATCAGTCTCATTCTAATGATGTGCATTTGACAGTGGACCAATTCAAAATCAACAGAGCATGTAAAAATATTTATGGTGATCTTTCTAACTGGATTAGATCAAATCTGAAGCAGATTTTATAACGTCACTCTTGCTTGTTGTTATTGATGACAGGCCTGAAGAAAGTTTACATGTGATTGAAAACCAGAAAACCTGTTTGTGAAATATTATAAACACTCACTTTTTAGAATTAAAGCATCAAAGAAAGCTAGCTTGGCGTTAATAAAAAGGAACTGAACCCTAAATAGGTGATGCGATCAAACAGCATTGACTAAACAGTGTTTATTATTGCACTGCATGTAGCAATTACATGCAAAATAACTGTTTTACCTTGACGAACTGTAATGATGTCAAAGGTGTCTATCTGAACTGAAAATATAAATGCACTGCTGGTTTTAGAGCAAAGCACAGATCTGTAGTAGTGTCCCAAATTATACACTATTAGAAATGCACTCATGCACTATTTACTCAAGCATTCAGCATATAAATTTATTAGTGCTGTCAATCGATTAAAAAAAATTAACTAATTAATCGCACCTTTTCAAAAAAATTAATCGCAATTAATCGCGATTAATCGCATTTAAAATACTGAAACTTGTAATTTTGGCTATTTAAATGTAAATTAATGTAAACTCAAGACAAAGAAACTAATTCAATTCAAAATACAATTTTTTATTTGAAATTTTGTTTAACTTGTAACACATTTCCTCATATAAACTACATAACTGAAAAAACATCAATATCCTCAAACCTAACAGTTGGCTTCAAAGGCATGCAAGTCCTGCTTGAATTTTAAAACAATAAATGCCAATAAAAAAAATAAAAAAAGATTTCCATGCTGGATTTTAGGAGGACTGCAAAAATAAAATCCAAAATATTGGCACTGAAAAAACGGATAAGTAGAAACAAATTAGCTTAGTCCTCCTTTATTTTCAGCCAGTTGCTGAGACAGACAAGTCTGTTGACATTATCTGGGGACAATGTGGCCCTTCTCTTTCTCTTTGTTGTAACGTCCTGAACAAGAGATTCCTGTTTCTGTCCACATGCCACTTGATGCTGCATCAGTTCATGAGCGTTGGCTGGACTGTGCTTAAAGTGCCCAACAATCTTACGACATTTAGCTAGGACACTTTCAAATCCACTGCCGTGTATGGAAACCGTGACAGTTCGCTGCAAAATGTGGGCCGCGCAGGGCAGGTGTTCAAATGGATGTAGTCTTGCGGCAGCAACCATATTACGAGCACTGTCAGTGGCAAGTGTGCTTAACTTCTCCTCGATTTTCTATTCTCTTGCCACATCGAGAAAACGATCCGCACATGCCTCAGCGTACAGTCGTTCCTCAGTTTTAGACACAGTTAGTGCGAATGAATGCAATTTCCATTCTTTATCAACGAAGTGCGCTGTGATGCCTAAGTAGTTGTCATTGCTCACCGAAGTCCAGTGGTCCCCTGTGAGCGCGATGTGTGTCGCCTGCTGTAATGTGTTCATCCTCCGTGCCTTCTCATCGTCATATAAAGTGTGTACTTTTGACATGATGGTTGCTCTTGAGGGCAGATCGTATGAGGTGCCTCCCGATGCAGTTCTAATTACGTCCCGCAGTCCATCGTTCTCGACTACGTTAATAGGTCGGCAGTTTTTAGCTATCCAAATAACCAAATCGTTTGTTACCTTATCGCTTACAGACCTCGTCATTTTACCACGAACGCACTCCTGCAATTTACATTGTCGACGCCCTGAGATGGTTTCGGTAGGGTGTTTTGCTTTTAAATGATAAGTCAAAGACGAATTACTTCTGTGGTAATTAAATTCGGCTTTGCAAAATGCACATATTACTTTTGCTTTATCCACAGAACCATCCGGCAGAGTTTTATAATGAAACTTTCCGTCTAAAGGTCCTTCCTTAATCGTATCCATATTTCTCTGCACGTTTAACACAGGTCGGCCACTACAGGAAATAAAAAAGCCCAACTGCGTTAATTGCGTTAATTATTTTTAACGCGTTAATTAATTAAAAATTAATCGCATGCGTTAACGCGCTAATTTTGACAGCAATAAAATTTATACAACAGCCTCGTCTTTAGACTTTCTTGCAGGACAATCACGCAAAATTCATTCTAAACATTGCGGGGTGAATAATTTTGCACATGAATGTTTAGAGGCAATCTGGTTGTTTGCCGTTTACTTCATTCATGATGTGTTCTCAAAATTCAGAACAATTTAAAACTTTTATTAATAGTTTATTTGTGCATCTGTTGAACTGTTTTTCTAAAGTTTTCTTTACAGCAACAGAATGTCTTGCAGCTATAAATATTTGTACTTTACAAACAAATCTTCATGATATTTACAGCCGTGTCAGGTGTTTGTTAGGGATGCTTAAAAGTGCAATATAATGTAAATCTAGGCATAGTTAAATACTGAGTGTTAAGAAAACAGAAATGACATACTGTGAGTCTCAAACACCATTGTTTCCTCCCTATATAAATTTTGTCTGAGCAAAAACCACAGAACAATATGCAAATCAGAACATAACACCAACTGTTACATAACACTGTATATATTAATATTCATGCCTGCAGTAGTGTTTGATTGGCCACAAAGTTTTTTTAGTGTAAAACAATGTTAAATTTCCTATGGAAAATGATAAGGTTTCAGTTGTTTTTACTCATTAACCTGAAATGAAGTGGTACAACAAAAAAAATCAGTCTTGACGCAGTTTGACAAACCATGCTAAACCGTGCTGGTAGAGTGTATGTATGTATGTGTGACATTGCTACTGTGTTGCCTGGCAGCCAGTTTATAGCTATTTAACGACCTAAATATCAGAAAAATCCCAAATTTCCCCAAAACAGAAATATCTGATAATCATTCAGATAAGTGTTAACATTATATTTGCATTATGAAGATAGCGACTGACACGGTTTTGTTTGATTCTGTTATCATTACCACCACAAAAAATAAAACTGTATCTGTGCAGACTGACGCGGATTCGGCACAAAATGAAAAGGTTAAACAAAGAGAATCGTTTGGCCCAAATGGTGGCTAATGTCAGTCTCTTTTATCGTGTAGAATTATAATTTAGCCTTTATTTCAAATACAACCCATACTGTAACAGGGTATAAGCAGGAATCCTAAAGGTAATTTCAATACCTTTTAAAGACTTTTCAAAGACCTTCTTAGAATATTTTAAGACCTTGTCACCACTTCAAGTTCTAATCAGTATCAAACCTTTAACTTAATAAACAGTTGTTAATAAACATTTGTAGTTAAATAAATCAATGGAGCACAACCATGCAACAGAACTCCGATGAGCTTGGAAGAAAACGCTCGAAAGAATAAATTACGCGGTTGCTTTCAGCGATGTTCAAATGTTTTCTAAAGTAAGATTATTTTGCACCTGTAAATTTCAGAGTACATCACACAGTGTGATGAATGTCAGTAACTGAAATGAGCAGCAGGAGCATCAGAGCAGAGCTTAATAATATCCGTGACCCATCTAAATAAGGTAAAACCAGATTTCATTTTATTTTAGGGATAATTCCTGAGGCTGTAAATGGACATTTAATACAGTTTCTTTAGAAACTTTACACTTGCCTAAGCCACATCCATTCTATGTAGATAGCAGAGAACAATTAAAACAACGAATCAGTGTCTTCCATGCCACCATTATTAATCGTGTGTTACTGACTGATATTAAGGATATTTGTGCATGTACATTTCCCGCTTTGAAATGTGCATTTTTTTTATTTGATGTTTGACAATCTCAACTGAAACATAATAAGAAGGTAGGACAGAATAGCTCCTCCAGCCAATAGCTTCTCATTTTCTCACAGCTCTGCCAGTGAGAGTGGTTGAGCTCAGGCGCATCAAATGAAAAGCATTTTGAAAGGGGCGGGATATGTCAGACATTAGAGAGCATTTGATTTGTTAACATTTGATGAGAAGTATGAGTTGATGTGAAAAAGAAATCATTGATCCATTTAGGCAGAAGTGACAAACTGCAAGCTTTGGATGTTTATATCTGGTGTATATCTTCTAAATCCAATTTTTTCCATTGTTTTGTAGCACACTAGCTTATAGATATCATTAAAACTAACATACTACTTATTATTTTAATTTTATAGGACCATTAAGGTATGTCTTACCTACACTATATGTTTTGATTTGCCTCAGCTACCACTAATAAAGGAATATAAAAGAAAAAAGCAACAGAATCTAATGAATTAGGAAGGCCTTTTATTTTATAAAGCTGTTTACTGACAGGTCAGGGGATAAATGTCATTGGTTGAGTCTTATCAAAGGTTCAGAGGTCAAAAAGAGAAATAAGATCCCTCTAGATTTCCCTCTCATCTCGTTTCTTGTTCCATCACTCCTTCTGCTCCATATGACAAGTGAGATACGGGTTCGGATGAGAAACGGACATTAATGAGGCTGTTTTTAGCATCGACAATAATTCTGAATCCATGGGGAATGACAGCAATAAGACTTTTATTGCAGTCATTAGCAACAGCGCATCAGACAGCTTAATGCAAGCAGTTCCACTGCATTTGATGTCCTTACCTCATAGCCACATTTACGACACACTGCCTCATCTGATGGTCTCAGCGTTAACCTAGTTACCTTAACTCGCATCAATCTCTGTTGCGGAATGCAGATCCCTTCATCCCTGCTAATGTGAAACCCTTCAAACAGACATACAGACAGCGCTTCTGGGTTGTCGTTGGTACATAAGATCTTAAGCATGGCACCAGTCCAGCTCATCAAACGCATAAACCATTAACCAGTCTGTCAAGAGGGCCCTTCGTCTCTGAACACTGTGACAAGTGTAATTTGGGGGATTTTCAGTCAAGCGTCATGCCAAGGCAAATATCGACACTAATAAAATAATTAGAATGAGAAGCGGGCACTCGCACAGAGCAGCTCAGCACTATCAAACCCTGGCCAGAAAAAAAGGGTTATGTGGTGTTCCCTTTGTTGTGGTAAGAAAAAGGTATGAAGCAGAAACAGCAGGTGGGAATGGTGAAGTAAGGTGAGAAAAGACCATCATTGTATGGAAGGAAAGAAAGCGAGAACAACTTTTTATGCTTAAGAAAACAGGAAATGATGTTATTGTTAATGTCGAATCTGCTAAAAGAGTTTAAGTTTAGTGAGAAAATCTAATTTAACCATTGTAGCTTGTAATTACCTTGTCAAAAAAGAAAACTGACACGTCTTTAGCATAGAAAAAATTGTGGAAGGTTAAATGGTAGTTTCATTACAGCTGTCTGACTCAAAGGACCTCAGCCAAGCACTCAGAACACCCAGTTAAGACGAATGAGCTCCGTGTCCAGAGTTACACACACATTCAGTGCATGAGTGCCTTTGAATTAGCATCAAGCAAAGCAGACGTGAGTATAACTCTGATAAAGAGCATCAAACAGCCGCAACATGATACACATCTTCAGCTTTCTTCTCCAGTGCGCACCTGAGCGTATCTGGAATTCAATTTGCACTGACGCAAAGCATGATTTTAGCAGGAAGCAACTGAAAGAAGGGAAAAATCCTCAAAAGCTGACTGTGTTTTGTTTACATTTACAAGTTTGTCACCTTTCACTTTCCTTACCGTTGAACCCTTTGGCATGGCTGTCTCATCAACAAGCAGGTACACAATGTTCAGGGCAACCAGGAGAACAGAAATCGTCTGAAAACACAGCACAGATGAAACAAGCATGAGCATTAACAACACTACATAGAAACACCAAACCAACATATGAACTAAACAGCATCATAACACACTTTGTGGTTCTTTTTTTCAACCCTGCAAAGTGTAAATAAACACATACTGTTCCAGCAAGCAGGATCAGCATCACTATGGGGTAAAGGAGGTTCTTTTCCCAGGCTGAGGCCTTCTTTCTCCTTTCTAGGATTGAAGTGGAGAGAAACAGTTCAAGTGCACGTATTGTAGACTGAGTGTACACGCATTTAACTTTGAGAAAATTATAC
Organism: Danio aesculapii; assembly: GCF_903798145.1. Lineage (NCBI taxonomy): Eukaryota > Metazoa > Chordata > Actinopteri > Cypriniformes > Danionidae > Danio > Danio aesculapii. Next base: position 39,596,701 of record NC_079441.1, on the reverse strand, counting down.
CTAAACCCTATAATTAGTCAAGTTCTCACAGTGTCTGAGAAAAACAAACAATTAAATGCTTAAATAAGCAGTGTCTTTAGTAAGGTGAAAAATCCATGTAAAACAGGAACATTTTCAAAACATCTTTCAATCAGCAAAGCTGTAAAGTATGGCACTTTTTATGGAAGTGTATCACTTTATACTAAGTATCAATTTGTTAAGATTGTTTGTCTCATATTAGCATCACAAATTAGCAGGCCTGTCACAATTTTTTAATCACGATCTATTTTTTATTGTACGATATATTGCAATAAACAATATTATTGTCATTTTAAGACCATTTTATGCTACTCATTATATATATATATATATATATATATATATATATATATATATATATATATATATATATATATATATATATATATATATATATATGTATTTTTTTTTTTTTTTTTTTTTTTTTTTTTTTTGCCAGAATGACAATATAATATCATCAAAATGCAAGTACACTCTTCCAAAGAACACATAATATTTTATTCTTAAGAATATTTTATTTAATTATAGTCATTCATTCATCATTTTTTTTTCCGGCTTAGTCCCTTTATTAATCTGGGGTCGCCACAGCAGAATGAACCACCAACTTATCCAGCACGTTTTTTGGCCGCAACCCATGACCCATGGGAAACATCCACACACACACACACACACACACACACACACACACACACACACACACACGCACACACGCACACACGCACACACGCACACACGCACACACACGCACACACACGCACACACACGCACACACATTTATACTCATACACTACGGACAATTTAGCCTACCCAATTCACATGTACCGTATGTCTTTGAACTGTGGGGGACGGTGGGGGACTGTGCCACTGCGTCACCCTTTAATTATAGTCATTTTAACTATTTAATAATTAGACATTGGAATCAGAAAACACATATCCTAAATAAATAATAATAAATGTTAACAAAAAAGTGCAAGGTAAAAAAAGTAACGATATCAGCTACCAGATCTGTTTTCAGTTGTCAGGCACCAACATGAAAATATACTACAGTAACTTATAGAAAATACTGTTTTTTTTAACCATACTGATACCAATAGAGATAGAGACAGGCCTACAAATTAGCTTTTTTTATTGATATGTATTGTTGGTCATTGGATGGATGTCGGTCCAACTGAGTAGCTTTACTCAGACAAAGTAAAAATGAAGACCTGTTTAAAATGATTTAAGACCTACAACACAATGTTTTTGTAAATTTTTAAAGTCTAAAATTTCGTTTTTTTTTTTTTAAGACATTTAAAGACTTTTTAAGACCCAGCGGACATCCTGATTAATTTACATGAACAATTAACTCATGTAAATATTGTCTGTTAGTTCATAAAGATATGTATTACATAAAAATTTCCTGTTTCAAGTGATATTACAATTTCCTGTTCTTTTGCTCTGTCCTGTAAAGGTAAACATTTACACAAAACATTATTCAGCACAACTGTTTTCCATAATAAGAAAAAACGATGTTTAAAGGGGACCTATTATGCAAACATCACTTTCATAAGGGCTTTAAACACAGTTGTGTGACAAAAGTGTGTGAATAGATCCAGCCTCTAATAGTAAAAGTTAATTAATTCTATTTTTTATATTCACACTTGATAAAAACACTTTTATCGACACCGTTTGTACATGCCATCATGTCAACAATCTCTCCCTCATTAGCATAGACAGCCCTGAGGGAGAAGCAGTCGTCCATCATTAGATTTTTCACCTGCCGAAGGTAACATCAGCGACTAAGAGATATTATAAATGTGGAGTTTTAGGATGAACAAATGAACCCTCAGAGTCTCGATAGACTGCCCCTTCGTTTGACATTTTCAGCTTTTCACAAAGATAACATTAATCCTGTTTTGAATCTGCCACTATGCTGATGCATAGGCGTTTGAAGCGCCACCCTTTTTTGAAAAGAGGGCTGAGAGCACAATCTCATTTAAATTCAAAACAACAGACACCAAAACTGCACAATTTGGATCAAAGCCTAAAAGGGGCAGTTTTAAAGAGTTATGAAACATTATTTGTGAGGTATTTTAAGCTGAAACTTCACTTTACACTCTAGGGATATCAGAAACTTATTTTACCTTTTATCTTGTAAAAAGAGGCATAATAGGTCCCCTTTAAGCAGTAAATCAGCAAATTAGAAATAATACATACTATGAAGAACATACATTGTGAAAAAGTTACATTACATTCTTCCAGTATTTGAAAATTTGACTTATTTTTGGAGGAATTTCTGATTATATAATTTCAGACTTGAAAGAAATCATTTCAGAGCATAAAACACTTATTGGAAAAGCATTTAAAAATAACCCTACAAACCTCAAACTATTGTCTTGCATTGCATTAGTGCGCAAAAAGAGCCGCTGTCAGTTACTGCTACACTGTAAAAAAATAAATAAATCTTTCTGCCTTTTCTAGTCAACTCAACATAAATCAGTCAAACTGACTAAAAATATTAAACATTGTATAGCAAAAATTTATCTAAAACCTGATTAACTTATTAAATTAAGTTAAAGTAATATAAAACTATTTGTTGTCATGACCTTTTGTTAGGGCTGGGCTATTAATCGAAAAGTAATTCAGAATCTATAATCGATTTCATTTTTCCAGATCTATGTCTTCTATTACTTTCCCTACCATGTGTGGAGTCATGTGACTCTTCTCTGTTAAGGCTGAATTGTACTTATTATATTATGATTTATACTTATTATATTATTATGATATTATACTTCTGCCAAGGGCACAAGTACAATCCAGCACAGCCTTCGCATACCCGCGCACCTGAAAATGAACTCGCACGTCACAACGATGCGTAGTGCCAGCTTTGTGACTGGTCAGTTTGGTAGCATGAAGACGGTGGGCAGCGCAGAGCACCGCATTTTAGGCAGTGATTGTTTTAATTTCAGTTGATCAGCGTTGACTTTCAATAAATAATTATAGATAGTACATTTTTTGTGTTTACTTCAATTATTTTAAATTCAAGTAATGCACCCTTCATTAAAAATCTCTCACTTGTAATATGTGAGCATATTTACTGTATACAACTTGTCAGTGAACTATGAAGGCAAAAAAATTTAATAAATAAATAAAATAATCGTTCGCTTAATCGTAATCGAGTTAAAATGTTCAATTAAATGAGATTTTATTTTAGGCCAAATCGCCTAGCCCTACCTTTTGCCATGTATTTTTTTTTACAGTGTATGTTAACTGAAGTAAATCTACATCTACATTCTACAATCTACATTTAAGGGCATTTATATCCCACAGAGCTCAAAACAGCAATGATAAAGCTCAAACATTAGGTCTTCTCCTGCTCCGCTCATGAAGTGGGTCTTCTTGAGCATCTTTTCTGATCCCATTGTCCGTCACTCCTGTTCCACTCTGTCCTCTACTCTCTCCTTCTCAACATCTCTTGCTCTGGCTCTGAGGTTGGCAGAGTTCCCTGCATATGCACCATGCTGCCTCTAAATTAATGACCGCACTTGGAGAGACAGCCACAATAAAGTTTGCATCACACTCCAATATCCTAAGTGCCTTTGTGGCCTCCTCTCCGTCCAACTGCACCTCTCTTCGGAATCATTTATAAAACCCCAAAACACAGGCTGACGTCGAAAATGATACAGCCATACCCCATCTGGCCTCATTCCAAATGGCTGTTCGTTTTCAAATATGCACACACTTTGCAATTCGACAATATTACGAGGAGTGGATACTGCAGCCTACACATCTTTGAAAGCGACAGAATTGCACTTTAATTAGTTTCATTAGTTGTTCAAAACATCTCTCACCGAGTTTGTGTCTCTGACTGCGAACGCTGTCCAGCTCTTTGTGGAGATGGTGCTGAGAGTTTCCATGGAGATAGGAGTTTGACGTCGTACCTGAGTGACAAAGACAAAAAGAGGCAAGCATTGAAACAAAGAGACTTTCGTTCTGTTTACTTTGGCTTATTAAGAGCTTCAGTTAAAGAGATCAAACCGCTAGGAAACATTAGTGATGTGAACATAAATCAGTGGTTTGATCGCTGTTATCTTTACCCTATACTTAAGTGCCTACTTAATATCACATCATTTGTCATAGAGTCTGTCAAGAAGGAAAAACAGATTCTTTAATAAGAAGCTGCTACACGATGGAGGTAGCGGTTCAATGGCTGAGAGGTGAGATTGAGCTCAATACCCTGCAGGTTTGTCTCTATAGTTTTGCCATACTGTATACTGGAGAATTTGTGTTAAAGCTTTCATTATCTGCATTGTTAATCATGTCACTTTCAACAGCTGCAAGTAATTATGAAAATCTCTTGAGTGACACACAATTGCAATCTCAAGTGTGGTTAACAATGCTGCAAAACAACGCTTCAGAAAATAAACAGCTGCATTAAAAAAATTCACATTAAATCATCTTTTAATGGAAAGTAAATTATCTGATGTATTTGGATCACTTTGGGTGCCATATTTTAATCACGGTCAGAAACGGTGTATAATAAAAATAATTTATGTTTTTGGTGTGATTTGTATAATAGCAAAGCGGTTGCAACAAAAATGGTGCTAAAACATATTAAAGATATTCAACGATTTCACTTTATTCTGATGGCTTATATATATATATATATATATTCTCATACTTGAAGAACAATAATATTAACATCTCAGGTCACAACAACAGGTCGTTTGAAGCATAAGTCCCTTCCTCGGGGGGCCAACGGTTTCGTTTTTAATCCTATTTAATGTGGTCAACTGTGGTAGCATCTCTTAACTAGGCGGAATTACTTAAAGGGTCAATTACTTTTTTATTTTTAGGCATTGAAAGCAAACTTTCTGTATAATCTAGTTTACATTTCCTATGCTCTTTTTAACATTACATTATTGCTGTTTTGTTTATTATGTCTGTACTGATTGACTATCTTTGCTGTAAAGCACTTTGTGCGGTCTCGTGGCCGTTTGGAAATGTGCTATATAAATTAATTGAACTTGAACATGAACATGTGAAGCGGAGGAAAAAGATTTTTTGCACTCAAATTTTTTAGCATAAACTTTATGGTCATTCAAAAAACATTAGTGAAAGAAGTCCTGGGTAATCTTGCTTCATACGATACAAAAGCTCATTATTTTAGATGTTAATGTGTATTGGATAAATGCAGCGTGTGACCTGTCCTGTGAGTGTTAAATAACACTCTAGCATTTCACATCCTTGTATATTCAGGGTTCATACAGTAATGGAAAACCTGGAAAAGTCATGGAATTTTGACATGGCATTTTCCAGGCCTGGAAAAGTTTTGGAAAAACAGAAAAACCAACAAGTCTTGGAAAAGTCATGGAAAACAGATATCTGTACAGTATACTTGAATATAGGTTAGTTGTCTTTACTTTTTTCTGTCCTTGGGCAATCAAATACTTTCACATTATTAGTGCTGTGTAAGCATTATGTAAATACATTTTTAATAGATAGAAATATAAATTGGGTGTCACGGAGGCGCAGTGGGTAGCCCAATCGCCTCACAGCAAGAAGGTTGCTGGTTCAAGCCTCGGCTGGGTCAGTTGGCATTTCTGTGTGGAGTTAGCATGTTCTCCCCGTGTTTGCGTGGGTTTCCTCCGGGTGCTCCGGTTTCTCCCACAGTCCAAACACATGCGCTATAGGTGAATTTGGTAAGCTAAAATTGTCCATAGTGTATGTGTGTGAATAAGTGTGTATGGATGTTTCCCAGTGATGGGTTGCAGCTGGAAGGGCATCTGCAGCGTAAAACATTTGCCGGTTCATTCCGCTGTGGCGACCCCAGATTAATAAAAGGACTAAGCCGAAAAGAAAATTAATGAATAAATATAAATTAAAGCTAAATGTTGCGTGTTTTACAATATGCTGTAATAAATTTTAACATGTATTGTTTTTTTACCACGCATATGTAGACATTGCATGAAACATTAGGTCATGAAAATTTACTTGAAAGTCTTGGAAAAATCATAGAAAAGTCATATAATTTTAGTAGTAAAATGTGTATGAACCCTGTATATTGTTAAAGAATCCATGGTCACTGTAACATTCTTAAACTACATGGTTTCAAACTGCACAGATTCAGCACAAGGGTCAGAGCTTCATACCCCAACCCCAGGTGAAAGTTGTGCTAACCCTGCTTCAAGATTATAAGAGTGAAACATTCCTTTAACAAAAACGCATGGTTCTGAATAGGGCTGTGCAATTATTCGAAATCGAATCGTAATTGCAATTTGAAACAATGCAATTACCTAATGGCAAGAGCCTGCAATATGAAATATGAGCATTTCATTTTTGAATATTTAAAAATAAATGTAATGTTTTTTATGTTTAAGTTAATATCTTTTCATTTTAGCAGTAAGAGCTTTGATACAGATTATTGAGCTAATGCTTGACGACAAAAATAAACCGCAAATCAAATCAATCGAAATATCTGTCAAAAAAAAAAAAAAATTGCAATAAGATTTTTTCCCAACTCGCACAGTCTAAATATTGACAACCTATGATTAATATTAGAAAAACATATTCAAAACTTGCGTATTTGAAACTTTACATTTTTTTTGGTTCAGATTTACAAAGCAGCTATTTACTTAAAATACCCTCAAGTCTATCATAAAAGCATACAAAAACACCTAACATTGATAACTTCTGAAGACAAATAGTACACACTATTTTCAAAGATCTAGAAAGCTTCAAGTATACATGTGTCACCCTCCTGTATTTTTCTATGCCATCAAATAGAGAAATGTTTGTATTTTGGGGAGGTTGCGCATACAATGATTTAGGATAAACATGTTACCCACAACATCGGTGGTTAAACCTTTTAGAGCAATTTATTTATTATTATTATTTATTTCCCATTAAAAAAGGGAAGCAAAACTGTATCTGGAGTATCTGTTAGTTTTGTCGCCTGCAAATTTGTTTGATTCTCCAAACACAATGCTAACAGCGAATCCTGCGACTGGCTCGGAGCTGTCAGAAAAATTCAAATAAGATGGTGATTAATCAGTGGCAGTGTAATAAGGAAAAGCAGTAAACTCATAGCTTAATATTCTGGAAGGTTGTCACATCAACATAAAACAGGGTTATGTATTTTAATGCTTACATTACTAATTTAAATGTACAGTAAACAAATTAGCATCCACATATACTTTTGGGTAGGCCCAAAGTTTCGCTGTATTTGTTTTGTGCATTCATAACTTCATGATTGGGCCTCGGAGCAGACATAACACACCCGATTGCCCATTGATGGCAACATTTCCCTAAAAGTCGCCCCGTGTATCATCACCTTAACTGCAGAGCATAGGCCAGACATGTACATGCTGAAACTGGTTCTGACGGAAGAGGGGACTGAGGTTTCTTCAGAACATTGTCTGTGTGTGTGCGTGTGTGTGTGTGTCAGGAGGTGAGAGTGAGAGGGCAAAACCAGAGAGGGGTTCTCCAGGAAAACCACAGACTTCTGTCTCATTTAGCTCTTATTTATCTGTTTCATTCGGGTGTTTTTTTCACCCGTTTCAGTGGTTTGTTTGCTCCTCAAAGCAGAGGATTGGTTTGCACAGCCTCGAGGGACACACACTGGCAGATCAGCAGCAATTAGTTCAGTGTTACACCGTTACTGGCGTGCAATAAAAACACAATCTTTCATCTTTTCACTGACATGAGGCTGAGGAGTCAATCACTTTGATCAAAACGTGATTATTATTATGATGATTGTACCACGCCCTGTCTGGTAGAGGTTCAGGTTCATAAAGAAATCTATTAAAAGAAGGAGAAAAAAACACAGCAGGTGTGTTTCTGAACAAGTACTTGTCCATACTAGTGATTTTTAGGGAAAATCTGTACCCTCCAACTAAAATTGTAAGAACAATGAGATAGGAAATGTCACTATTAGCTGATCAGGACTGGATTGTTCTGTCAAACATGGCTCGAGGCTGCCCTGAAGGCCTAACACGAGGTGAGTGAAAAGTGAGAGAGAGAGAACAACAGTAAGACATCTGGATGAATGTCTTTTACTTGTCAGACATGTTTTGTGGAACAAACTTGCACTCCTTCATTATTTATACCAATGTTTTGGAATTTCAGGTAATGAAAATTCCTTCTAATTCCTTAATTCATGTCAAAGATTTTATAGAGAATGATTCATTTATACATTTAACTTTTTAACCTTTTAATGTGCATTTTTGTACTTATAACCTTTTTAACTCGTCTCCTGTGACACCTGCCAGAATTCTTAGATCACTTTTGGACAGGTACGCTTCTCTTGGATGGCCTAGTTTAATACACTCATAATACCAGTGAGTGGATTCTCTTTAGACATGTGTGAAAAACATGACTGCACATGGACAGTATGCGCAGACATATAGGTTACATCACACGTAATGTGTATAGATCTTTGCAGAACTGAGATAGTGGAACCATACTTCTGCTATTATTACTTTTAATAGGTAATAGGGATATTAAACCCTTTTGAACCTATCCTAAACAAACAAATGCAAGCTCACATTCATTTTTGAAAGCAAAACAATCATTATCATCTCAAAATCCTATCAACAACTGATGTGAATCAAGCCAGCGCTCTGGATGAATGGCATGTATTGGTCGAGACAAAGGTTTCTTTGTGACTTTGTAAACTTTCTCAAATATAGTATTTTTTGGTCATGTACTTTATTTGACAGTAATAAAACATTGAATTGCATTAATCTAGGTGCATTAATATAAACAAATACGTTTTAAAATAAATTAATTAAAACTATCATCACTATCAGCTTGGAAAAGGCTCATATAAAAATGTAAATTATTGTATTTACGGCACTGAATCAAATCTTACAATCACTGATTATTTGTGCATATATATACATATATATATATATATATATATATACATATATATATATATATATATATATATATATATATATATATATATATATATATATATATATACATATATACACATATATATATATATATATACACACATATATACACACACACACACACACACACACACACACACACACACATATACATATATATATATATATATAAAAATGCATTTCCAGTGCATTCACAACATGAATAGTAAAAACCTCATTCCTTATAACAAATGTTTGGCATTTCCAAATTCTTTTACATGACATGAGTGAGGAAAAAAGCAGACTGATAATTCCAATAGCTAGTAAAAATCAGCATCAGCCAATAATTTCAGAACTGCCACTGTCTGGATTTCAAGATGATTAGGAAACACTTAAATAAATTCTTGCATTCGGTCCTTCAATTAAGGTGATAAAGGCGATGCTCAGTGGCAGGAGTGCTGGCAGAAGGAAAGGAGATGATGTCATTGTTTTCTAAAGAAACTTCAGCCGATTCTGCATTACGTCAGTGGTAATTATGCAAAGCAGAGAGCCATCCGGTACCGAGGAGAGTTTTTGCAAGGTCACCCTGCCACTGCGCATCTGGGCAACAGAGAAATGCATAGCAAGAGCCAAGACAGAGGACAAACAAATGCCTGCACTCAGACTAGTATGAAACCATACACTCAGACAAACGCTCTTTAAAGCACTAATATCACAAAATTAATATTAACTGGGAACCGTGTGTGATTTAGAAATTTAACCTAACCCTAAACCCACATCTGCCCCCATCTGAATTTCAAATAAGGGAACCAATCCTGTGATACTCAAAAACTCCCATCCTTCCTCAAATTTACTGACTTTTCTAACAAAGTACAATGTCAAGGTCAGTTAGATGGATAAATAAAAAAAAACAAGTATCATAAACATAAGAATGTGTCTTTTCAAAGGCTGCTCTACACACTATACATCTCCATCCATTCTTTCTTTCTGTTATTGCTGATCGGCTTTCTCTTTCTGCAAATTGTAGAACTATGTTGTGTTTAGTGGTATGACTACATTACGGGATGACAATACTATCAAATTACTCGAAATCAGCCTTCATTATTCACGAAAAATGGATTAAATAGGCAAAGGGAAACAATTATATATACACAACCCCGCCAATTCACAGAAATGCAGATTAGTACGAGATTAATATCACAGACCCTCTGTGTTGGCCAAAATATGGTAGGTCAATTGTGGGTAAATATTACTTTACAAACAACAGACAAGACCATTTACATGGGATAAAAATCACAGACAATCTCCAGAATTATCACAAGTGACTAGACGTCATCAGGTGCAAATAGGTCCTAGCACAGATCCACTATTGATTTGTACTTTGAATGACAGATTTAAAAACTACATGAATGCATTCATAACAATGCACTTGGTAGACAGCAAGTAAATGCTCACTTTGATCTATATTAATGACTTCAGGTCATTAAAGATGCAAATGAGTGAATCAATGCAATAACTAACATGCTTATCAATTAGCACACATCGAAGGTCTGCAAGAGAGCATGCGCAGACATCTGCAGGATCTAAATGAAGTTACAGTGAGTTGAACAATTGTTATTAGATAGAACACAGATAAGAGAGAAAAGCAAAGTAGACAGTTTCCTCTTGAACTCTCTTCCCCCAAACTTCACCCCCAGTTTCCCCATTTACGGCACACAAGAAGAAAAGAGTGAAAATTCTTTAAATTCCTGATAAGGTAAATTCAACGCCTGAGCGAGATCTTCCTATAACGCAGAGTTCTTAAGCTTTGCCAAAATCGCATTCCGCATCCCTAGTGGCCTTTTGTCACCCGATGACTGTGACTGCCACTGCGCTTTACATCAAACAGCAATCAGAAAAAAGCGAAAATCGTTAAGACAGATTACAATTATTTTATCAGGTGTTCAAAGAAAATCCGCCTTTGGTGCTAACGCAACAGAACCAAACAACCAAATGAGAGGCTATTGAAATTCATCCATGGGATTTGGGCAACTGGGTACTATCTGTTGAGATGATCTAGCTTACCTCCGTGAATTCAATGGAAAAGCACATGTTCCATGTTGACTAGCATCTGTACACTCTGTTGCGTGCTTGAGTTGAAGCTAAAGTCTAGTTTGACTTTAAGCCTAAACACTTCCTGCTTTGTGTGGATGTTTGTGTAGGGCAATAAAGGCCTGCTTAACCAAGACAAATGCATGAACTCTGAATGATATTTCACTTGTTACTTAATTGATTTTGATCACTGAAAACCCTTAATTGACTTATGACAGAGATATGAGGCAATGAACTATATTTAGTAGCAGCAGTTTCGATATAAAATTAAAATAAATAACCAAGAAAAAAAAACGCAAGCAAATATAAAGAAATAAAGAACATTTTTTGTACTTAATTGTATATAATATACTATATACTGTATATAATACACTAACTTCTTTAACACTTGTTAAAAGAAATCTATTTTTTATATTAAAAATAAGTTTGAAATAAGTTAAATATGAAAACACACAAAGGGATATATATATCTGCTACTCGTAAGATATTGCATCTATACAACAGTTCGACAGCATAACATGTATATAAATAGAGCAGGGCTCGACAGTGCGACCATTTGCTCGCATTTGCGACTAAAATAGACGTGTGCGAACTGGAAAATTTAGTCACACATGTGCGATTTTCTTTTTTAATAAGCTCGATTGATGACTTTATTCACTCGGCCATGGTAAAACAACATGCTTTTCATACTAACTTACTGTGTATTACGTTGGAAATCTATTATGACTGTAGCACATGCTGACGCCATCAAATACAGCACATCTCTACTCCTTTATTTACTTCACGTCAAGCGGTCAAGCCTCATAGCAAACGTCTCCTGTTCGGCCGTGGCACATCTAGTATGAGGACCCAATTTAACATCAGCGCTTCCCACACAGACTTTACCTAAACAGCCCGGTTCTGTGTTCGCGAGAAACTGAGAACACTGCCACAGACTCACATGCTCTGCAGAACCACAGAGACGCGCTGGATACTGAACTGCTGTTCTGACTTTGGTAGTAGCTTTGAGAAGAGCGCGAGGACATGCGGAAATGAAAAGTATTTTACTAAATAGACTGATCCAGCTCATTATTTGGGGTGACGATACATCCTCTTTTCCCCGGACATGTCTGACATTCTGCTTTTGCTTTCGATATTAATTGCATTAGTTTTTGCATTACTTTATGCTCAAACTTTGGCTGGTGCGTCTCAATCTCCCAGCAGCACCAACACTACAGCAGAGAGAGAGAGAGAGCAGATTTTACCTGTCAGTGGTGCACACTGAAAAGAACCACACAAACTTTTTTTTTTTTATTTGTCTGTTAAATAAGAATAAGAAATCAATAAGAAATCATTCTGTTGCTGAAGTCCATTAAAGTTTAATAGAAAAGATGGTTTTACTTTGGGGCAGAAAGAAACTTTAATTCATAGAAGGATTCCTGTATTCAGCTCTTCTTTAAAAAGCCCAGAAAGATAAAGAGCTCTGATAAACATTGTCAGCTTTGCTCGAGTTTGTAGTTGTGTCTTTCTTTACATTACGGTACCCATGTGGGCAGTAGGGTGGAATTGGTAGAATATGTTATGCAAATAAATTAATTTTTATAAAATTATTCTTAAAAGTCACATTTTTATGTGCTGTTGAGAAAAGGTATGTTTCAATCTAGCTACTGCAAGTGTATTTATATTAAAGATAATGCGTACAATATATATTATTATAAAATTAATAATGTTGTCTTTGGGGCCATTGATGCAGCCATAATCTTCTTATGATACAAACACAATAACTTAATAATAACTCCCTATTTCGGCTGCCCAGTGTGAAAGATACGTTTTAAGCTTGAAACTGGATCAAAAATTGTGCAAGAAGCTGCCTAGCCATGTCCACAACTGAAGACCTGATTCAGATCAGTTTAGAGAGGCCTTTATTAGAGCAATTTGATCCCAGTCCTGCTGTGGACCGCTAGCTAAACTCCATACAGCTCACAGTCATTCATTCATGCATTTTCTTTTCAGCTTAGTCACTTTATTAATTAGGGGTCGCCACAGCGGAATGAACTGCCAGCTTATCCAGCACATACTTTACACTTCCAGCCACAACCCATCACTGGGAAACATATATACACACTCATTCCCACACTCATACACTACGGCCAATTCAGTTAATCTATTCCCATATAGCGCACGTGTTTGGACTGTAGGGGACACCGGAGCACCTGGAGGAAACCCACGCCAACTGTAAGAGAACATGCAAACTCCACACAGAAACATCAACTGACCCAGTCGGGGCTCAAAGCTCAAATCAGAGTCCTTCTTGCTGTGACGCAAACGTGCCACTCACTGCGCCACCACATCGCCACAGCTTAAATGATAAATAATTGTTAAATACTATTTCAGCTGTTATACAGTAAAATAAAACCTATTGTTTTCATTGTATTGAAATGAATGAAACGGCTTTGCTTCTAAAGATCTCCTCGCGTGCATTTATTAGGCTAAAACACTATTTATTTTATACATTTTCACTGTGCTCCTAAAATTCTTAACATGCTCCTAAATTTTTCAACTTAGGAGCGCATGTGCTACTCCTGAAAAAAGTAAGCGTCTGTAGAAACTAACCCTGTAGAAAATCAAATGTGGAGAGTTTAAAAATCCTTTTGTACAGGGAACTACTCCTGTTGCTACTTCACCAGCGTCATTTTAGAGCTACTATTTAAATGATTCTCTAGCGTAATGTCTAAAGTGATGACAAAACAGGTGATTTTGCTCACATTTTAAGATTATAAGGCTGAACGGCATTAAATGCCATCAGTCTACACACATTTCTCACTATTTTTCTGTTGCAATCGGGATATCACAATAATTAACCCTGATAAAGTCAAAGCAGCGCAAAAAATACCAGATAACTGTTGTGTTTGCGATAAAGAAAAAGATGTTAAACACATGCGGGCATTTCTTCTTTCTTTCTTCCTTCTTACTGAACTAGTCTGCAGTAGCAAAAAACAGGAGACACATTAGAAACAAACAGATGGCCAACCAAAAAGTAACTCAGGGTTGTTCAAAGAGTGGCCACACAAAATACATACATTCCTGATATGAGACCCAACTCACACTCAATACACTACAATTACTATGGTATAAATACAGCACTACAACATACAAAAGAGAGAGATCAACTTACAATGTCACTCACCAATTTTATGTTTTGATCAGCTGTAGTTTGTAGTTTTACACTGAGTTTTTTTCTCTAAGGGCTTATTATGTGGTCTCTGTCACCATCTTTTAGATCAACCATCAACCATTTTTGCTCATCTACAAAACAACTACATTCTCGCCTACAAAAAAGACTTGAAAAAGTACATTATGCTGCAATATTTGTCAAACTGTAGTTTGAGTAATACACACGTTTGAAGAGGCTGTACGAGTTCTGATATTGCAGAATCTCGCAAAGCTATCAGCCAATCAGATTCGAAAACCAGACAGAACTGTTATATATATATATATATATATATATATATATATATATATATATATATATATATATATATAATAAAAATAAGGGTCTTTGAGCTGGGACTCAAACTCAGGATACCCGAAGTGCACACAGGCCAAAAAGGATATATTGCTATATTTTTTTTAATTATGATTTACTGATGTCACTCGTGTAATTCAGAATTTCTTGAAATAACATTTGAGATGATGTGCCATGAGATTGGTGCACTGATTAGTCTGTCGTTTAGGAAAAATAACATGACTTATTTTATACACAATAATTCTCCACTGAATTTTTTTTAAAGGTACAATTTATATCTACAAATTATGTGATTTTTTTTATCCAATATCCTAACATAGTAACTAGATTATTTTAGCAAATAAATGCTGAAATATGCAGATGCAAATAATCTGCTGTCATGCAGGACACACAGAAAAAAAATGACGCACAATGTATTCCTCATCATACAAAAACAAACAAACAAACAAACATACAAACAAACACTCACCATTGAGTCTTCGCTCCAGGGCCTCTTCCTGAAGTTGTATACAATAAATCTGCTCATCCAGATCCTCTAAAATCTACATAGGCAGAGAAAATGATAGATTGTATCATTAACAAATGCAAATATACACACTCTCAGGTGGTTTTCACACCAGAGGAATATTTTCATAGCTTTCTATAACTACTGACAGAAGTGCTCACTTTTTGGCATGTTCACACTACAGAAACCGGGAACGATCTTAGCTACAGGAACAAATTTTAAATCCATGGCATTTGAAAAACTCACAAATTATTTTAAAGTCTCATTTCATAAAGAAATTACAGAAAGGTATTCTTAGCGACAGTTACCTGTTGAATTTGACTGCTGTTCTTTGCTTAGTTTAGATGATATGCAACACTAAAAGTAGAGTTTCTCTATTAGCCCTGTTTTTTTGCTCTTTTAAAAATCACATAATGCCTGCATTCCACCTCTGTGATCACAAAACTTCATTCACTACATCCTCCATCAGCTTGTTTTTGTTACATTTTGAGTGCTACAATTGATGCTGCTGTTGATCAGCATATGCCAGTACTCAATGACAGCGAGTATACAACCAGAAACATAGCTAGAGGGGAGTTCTTCAGGGACCAACCTGGTGGCTATTTCCTATGACAACCCAATGCAAAACCCCAATATACAGTGTAACGGTACTTACTGTGGGTTTGACTAGTAACTGACCCATCACTGTGAACATACGTGACAGTCCCACTGGAGTACACACTGATGAGACAAGACAACAAGGAGATTTAAATCACAACTGCACATTCATTTATGCTTTTCAAAAGGCAATTTCACTTGTGAATCTGTATATTTGCACTCACTACTTCTATTTTTTCAAAAATATATTTATTATCTGTTTTTTGTCCTGTCTCTGTAATCCTGTTGCACTGTAGAAGCTCTGTCAACAAAACAAATTCCTCGTATGTGTGAACATACCTGGCAATAAAGCTCTTTCTGATTTTGATTCTGATATTATGAATGTTCTCCTGTTTAAAGTGTGGTAGAAAACTTTTTGTGTAATACTTCTATACAACTTTAATTTTCAACCATAAGTCATATTATATTATATTATATTATATTATATTATATTATATTATATTATATTATATTATATTATATTATATTATATTACATTATATTATATTATATTATATTATATTATATTATATTATATTATATTATATTATATTATACTAAAAACATATTATATATTATATTAAAACTTTAATAACTACATTCAGTGTAAAGGTGGATCATATTAATTAGTTTTGTGTGTGTGTGTGTGTGTGTGTGTTGTGGGACAGTTCTTTACGATTTAATTTTAGAATTGTGCTTACTTTTTTGTAAAAACAAATTCTCTAGTTATAGCTGGTCTCAGGAATTTAAATGTATTTATTGTCTGTACCATTGGTTGGCACAGAAATGGAATAACCTGCAATCTAAGTTGTAGGTTAAAGAGTTGGATTCACTACATACATTTTAAACAATTTATAATTTGCAGCATTGTTCTGTAGATGTTCTGACTAGTCATTAATTTTAAAAAAATGTGTAATTTTGTGTATTGATGGATTAATAATGTTATTTGTTATTTTGTTGAACCCATGTGTACTGTTAATCGTTGCCAGGACACGATTGTAAAAGAGATTTTTTTTTTTCTTAATGTGCATCTTTCTTGGTAAAATAAAGGGTATAATATTAACAACAAAAACAACAACAACAACAACAACAACAACTCACTCTAAATCTAACAAATAGGTTAAGGTGTCCAATGTGGAATTAATTAGGCATACAGTCTCCAGTGTTATTTTTAATTATATTATTCAGTTTAATGCATATTGCATATCTTTTCCTTTTTCATAAAAATAAAAAAGTAAACCAATGTAATACTGACATTTGCAGCAGAAACACATTATTATTATTATTTTATAGTATGCAATTGCTTCAAACAATAGTACAAAGCTATTTCAAACATCAATAAATATGCATTGTGATAATCATGATTAACCGCAATAACAATTTAAATGGAATAATCGACAATTATGATTTTTGTCATAATAGTGCAGCATAATTGTGTTATGTCTTCTTATGAACTTACTGAGCAGCAAGAGGCCACCCATCAGAGAGATGCAGGAGTAGAGGTACGGCAGATAAAACTCCCATAAATCTACAACCAGAGAATAAGAGCAGAGGTGTAAACCACTGATCAGTACATAACTGAATATATCATATACATCTACAGCAGCAGGAGGACGAGAAGGTTTAAGGCAGATACCGTAGAGCGACTCCATGCTGGCAGCATCATTGTCAATGAGAGCGGACGCCACCCATACGATGCCCAGGATGAGGAGACCCAGCAGAAAGAGCATGACAAACGTCTCCAGCACTCGAGCCTTTATGCCCTGAAATCAACAAATGCACTTTTGATGTCTTCACATTTACTTTCATCTGTATCCAAGAGTGATGCAGAAAAACACACATATCAGCAGGTGTAAATGGGGCTCTAATTGGAAATTTAGCTCTGGAAGCCCCGGGACCTCCTTTTAATACTGACTCAATGTCAAGCCTCGTTCCCAACACACACACACACAACGGTAGGCAGACACACACAGAGAAACTAATGACCTTCCTCTCTTTCATTCACAGATGCACACACGCTTATATGAACAGTTATTACCATGTCCGGTTGAAGTTTGTGGCTAAAATGAAAAAAAGGTGACTGCTACTGTCTGAGATTAACTCCAGAGGCTCATCTGGAAACTATTAAGAGTTTTGTTCTGGGTCGCTGAGTACCTTATGTGTGGCATGTAACTTCACTCCTGATTTACCTTTCCGCATCCAAATAGATATTGATGTCGCTGACCGCAAATGTTTGTAAACTGCAAGGCTGTGATGAGTCTTATCTTTCAGCATGCAGAACACACACACACACGCACACACACACTTCTAAGGTAGGTTTACTAAAGTGTTAAAAAATATTTAAAAAATCCTAAAAACTTTCTAACCACTTAAAGCAGGGTTTTTGCATGTTTCATTTAAGACATTGTTAAGACCGTTATGAATTAAATTTTAGACTCACAAAGGGCTAAAGGCTAAAGAATTTTTCAAATGGCCATGATAGAAAAGATTAATTATAATTTAATAACACAATAATAAATTAATAATAAAAATATTTCAATATTTTAGATATTTCTTAACAAAAAAGTATGCAAGCTGTACACTTTTTTTTCCCTACATAAACTTCTTTAAAATAATAAAAAAATTAACAAATGCTTTAAAAGTATTAAAAACTATAATAAAGCAATCTATGCACAACAATCTGTCCAGGTCAGTGTCCTCAGCAGTAAATACATAGAGCACTTTTAAACAAATGTTATTGTAAGGACAATAATTAAACCATGGTAATAAATAAAGTTAAAAATTACCTTTTGAATAAAAAGTTTAAAGTTTTGAGAGGGTGATTGTATGTGTTTTTGCTAGATTGGGTAGCAATGCATGAACAAAGAAAAATTAAGACCCGTTTAAAAACAATTTAAGAGCTACAACAGAATATTTCAGTAAAATTAAGACTTTTTAAGGCCTAAAATTTAGATTTTGAAATTTGAGACATTTTAAGACTTTTTAAGAACCCGCGACACCCTTTAAAAGTTGTTAAATTGACATTTTCCAAAAACTAAAGCAAAATATAAACTGATTTCAGCACTGATAAGAAATATGTCTTGTGCACAAAATTAGTACACTTGAATACTTTCTGAAGTGTCTATTTAAAATACGCTAATATTTGATCTAAAAACCCCAATTTCACTATATCATTGTTATAAATAGATTTTTGTTTAAATGAAAGCATTTTGAAAAATCCACCGATGCCACACATTAAATCACACTCATCATTCACAATATTGATCATGTGCAACAGCAATAAGCTACAAAACAATTCAATTCATTAAAATAACTTCCATCAACCTAAATATCCCTTCCATACATTTTCAAGCATCTACATTTTCTGATTCTTACAGCCTCTATCCTTAAGGCACTTTGTATAGGTGCAGCATTTAACAGCTCCTCATGATATTAAGAGAATCTACAGCACCTCCAAGTGACCTCATGTTGAATAGCATCTGCCTCCCCTCAATAAATTTACAACCTTTGTTAGTTGAACTGTGAATGTGTTTCAACAAACCTGCTGCCAAACACTGAAATACACAATTTACATGAACAAATCTGCATGTATAGGTGTTAAGTGGTTTATTGTGTTTTTTCCTAAAGTATCTAATGTACGTCAAAGCAAGAAAACAAAATAGTCAAGAAAGAGAGTTTAAAAAGTGAAGTGTTACCAATCTGGTCTCAAAGAGGGATAGAGATGTGACAGAGAAGCCAGAGATGGGTTGAGCTCTTCTACTCTTGCCCATCTAAATGTGAGCACTGCTTTATATAGTAACTCTAAAATATTCAGCATCTAGTTCTTACACACACACACACACACACGAAATCTCTCTCTCTCTTTCACATACACACTGCAGTACACTCTAAACGGACTGCTGCTAATACCAGCATGACTTCTAAGAAGTGTGTTTGTGTGAGACAGAGAGAGAGAGAGAGAGAGAGAGAGAGAGAGAGAGAGAGAGAGAGATAGAAGGGGATGGATATAGATAGATGGAAAGCCAGTGTTTGCATTTATGCATGTTTTGTTAGTCTGAGTCACACAGAGGGCTCTCCTTGACCTCACACACCCTCAGCGCCAGGATCACAAACCGCTCTCACTCTGGAAATAATTTGTCTGCGTAACAAGCATAAATAGAATATAATAGACATGTCTTTTAAATGTTATCAAAGTTTAGTGCCTGTCAAGCTCAGAAAAGAAAGAAGACAGAGAGAGATTTCCCTAAAGAGAAGAGCCACAAAAAACACACTACAGGAAGAGACAGATCAGAACAACAGACGCGTTCACAATCATGCAGTGTGTTTCCCCACCGTGAGCTACTAACTCTCGTCAATAAAGGCTTAGCATGAACAGTAGTCATTACCTTCTCTTTAAGCCTGCTACACCGAGAGCAGTGTCAGAGACAAAAAGCAGAGGCAGAACACGCAGGGGACATGAATCACTGTATATCAACACACACACACAGGCCATTGATGTGCCATTCTGACTAATACGTTAGAAGCCCGTCAAAATGACGAGAGAACAGGATATATGACTTGAGGAAGGCACTTCAGTACTTTTGAAGTTTGTGGGCGTGCTTCATTTTCTTTTTATCCCTCTTCCTACAGTGTCACCATCTTTTTCTAGTTAGCATGAGGTGTCGAACAAATAAGACATTTGAGAACGGCTTCCCAACTAATCTGGGGTTTGTCAAGAACACAAACAGCAAGATGTTAAAAGCTGAGAAAAGGTTCGGAAGGCTGATAAAAATACAAAATCATTCAGGAAATAAATGGAAAAGGGACATAAATCCTAAAATATCTGTGTCAAAATATGTAGTTTAATAGAGATGAGCTATAAATGAGAGAGGAACAATTAAACATCCCTCAGAACAGCATGGTGCAGTACGGATGATAGTGAAGAGTTACACATGCATTAATTTGCATTCAAGTAAACCTTGCAAGAAACATTCTCTCTCTCTCTCTCTCTAGAGGATATATATATTATAAAATAGTATATTATAAAAACGTTCACACTTTCTAAAGCTGGACTATGGAGCCAATCCAGTGTTGTGCCTTTCCCCGTCAAAATAGAGGAACTCATATGTTGTCATAGAAACGGGTATAGAATGGGGCGCAGGCAGAGTAAATACGCAGTGTCACGGCCTTAGCAAGCAAAGCCTGGGAGCGAGAATTGCATCTCAAAAATAAATATCGGTCCTTTTGTGGACTGACTACAAAGGAAGAGACTGTCACACACACATACACAAACACACACACACACACACACACACACACACACAGAGACAGACAGAAACACACACACACACACACACACACACACACACACACATTTTTAGCATGTTCAAGGTTCATAAGATTCCTAAAGAGTCAGTTAAGTGATATCTGTTTGCATAGTGATAATATCCAATAGATTTCAGTAGTCTGATTCCCATGTGCATTATAGAGAGTTTGAAAACCACAAGCACCACCTGGTTTTTTTTTTTATGTGAACACTTCAGAATCATTCCTACCAAAATCTGAAATCATAATCCTGCTATCTGATGGACAACTTTGGAGCTGCAGGACCAGGAAGTGCATCTTCCATTTACATTTTTCCATATTTTTGTTTTGTTGAAAGGGGTGGTCCAGAGTGTATTTTAAGGCTTGGTTGTGTTTATAAGGTGCTAAGCAATGTGTGTTCATGCTTCACTTGTAGAAAAATCATATCATTTTTTCATATATCTTACTTTGATTATATACAGCTACTCTGCTAACATAAAAACGACTGTCATATTTTCTAGTTCCTCCGAAAGGCCCACCCTCAAGAGGCTCTGATTGGTCAGCTAACATAATGTGCTGTGATTCGCGGATTGGCTCCACAATCGGCATGCTCCTACAAGCATGCACTTTGCCTCTGCTGTGTAAATACTGTCAGTAAGAGTAGCTGTTAGCCGTATCTGTTTGAGCATGAATCAGACAGAAAATGAAGAGGACACAGCAGAACCTCATGCCTGTTCTCTAAAATAAAATCTGACAAGTGTTTTACACGTGCTTATTCCGAATATATGTTAAAGTACCATGGAACGTTCACATATCTTGTGCGAGTTTGTTATTCGAGATGTAAAACGCAGGGAAAGCGGCTGCATAGAGAAACATTGCAGTGCTGGTGAATATTGTGGGTGTTTTACAGGAATTTGACCGATAAATAGAAATTTTTAGCTAAATTGGTAACGGTGGCAAACAGCATTTCCTGTTGTTTACATCCTTGTTTACGTCCTTGCTACACCATACGTTTAACGCTAGACACTATGCATGTAATAGATCAGTTTTAACAAACAGGTTGTGGCTTACAATCAACAGCTTCCTCTATAATGGTTGGAGCTGCTCCTTAGAGGAGTTTTTAGATGAATCCAGCATTGAACTAGGAGGGATTCTGGAAGCTGTCCCTTGTCAAATGCTAGAGCTATATATTTTTAATAATTAAAAGCCACTGTCTTCCATTGCAATGAACTTTAAGTGTATTACATTCAGAGATGTTGTTTATGTTCACACAGCTACATTACACATCAACTAAAGTTTAAAATATGATATAGTAATGGACCACCCCTTTGAACACTAAAAGACGACATTTTGGAAATCTGTAACCACTGACATCCATTGTAGGAAAAACATACAAAAGAATTTAATAGTTACAAGTTTTCAACATTCTTCAAAATCTCCATCTTTCAACAAACTCAAACTTATGAACAAGTTAAGTCTGAATAAATGATAGCATAATTTAAATTTTTGGTAGAAATATCTCTTTAATTAAAATGATGCAATAAAAAAACAACAATTGTTTTTATGTTATTTTTAAAATCTGAACTTACATCATTGATTACTCTGGCGGCGCAAAATGATCCTTCAGAAGTCATTCTAATATACTGATTTTGGTTTAAAAAAATATATGTATATAATTATTTTCAATTTTTAATTTGTATAATTATTAAAATTTCTGCTGCTGTATATAAATTGGAGAGGGTGAGAGAGAAAGTCACAAGCGCTTTCACTCCCCGCTGACATTGTTTTTTGTTTATTACATTGGATGAAGTACTAATACAAACACTGGCCCATAAAACCCAGCAGCTACAACTCACACAAGCTTTTAACAAACTACCCAGTTTCATTTCCTCCAGTTACTGAATGCAATTTGCCATATATATACACGTCCCTGTTCAACCATGAAGACCGGCACAAGCAGGCCATTTGACTTTATACTTAAAAAGAAAACATGAAATCTTGCTTTTATGGGCTTCTGCAGTTGACGACTTAACCCTTCCCTGTATCAGCAGGAGGCTTTCATACAAATGCCACTATTTAATCATTTCCTCTTTTAGCTACAAAACACACACACACTCACACACATATATAATACACTCTGTCGGTCATTCCTAGACGTGTAAGCCAACATAAAGCAGTGCTTCCCTCTCTCATGCATTTCTGGTTGATCAATGGCCAGAAACAGTCACGGTGCAAACGAGACAAAATGAAGCAGTACACCTCGCTCCCGTACAAATGAGTGCAGGCCTCATAAACTACAGTAGCAACTAATCTTTATTTAGCTTTGCCAGAAGCGACATAAACCAGGAACGACTTCAAACTGTGATGAGAGTAAGACAGAGGGCAACTTGATGCATTCCCTCCCACCCTTTCATTTTTGCCTGCTAACTCTATTGTGGAGATGTGTGTTTGCCGTTTTACGTTCCTTCTTTCAGTGACTAACGACATCAGGTTTCTGCTTTTGAACTTTTATCTCTTTTAAGGTGGGGGGGGGGGGGGGTGGCTGAAATCAAAAGGGGCACACATAAAACCATGTGTGTGTGTGTGTGTGTGTGTGTGTGTGTGTTTGAGCAAGTGAGTGTGAGTAAATGTGCAAACCTGGGTGTGCTGCAGTATTGGTTTGCACAAATGTGAGAAAATGTCTCTGGTATCTTATGTATTCTTGGATGTAATGAATTGATACAATAAACACAAATGCTCAAGCTTGAACAATAAGCATGGGACGATAATCGTTTTTAAGGTTTACCGTGGCTTGGAAAAGTCAAGGTTTTAAAACAGCCAAAATTTTCAGTTATACCGTTCCCACAGTAGGGCTGTGCGATTATTGAAAACATCCTGAAATCGCGATTTGAACATGCACGATTTCTAAATGGCTTTACAGCATGATTTTCCCACAGTATGCTATTTGAACCAATCGTAACGCAGCGTGCCTAAACAGAGTATGAGAACAGGAGACTGAGCTTAATGAGAAATAGCCTGCATAAACAGGAATGATGAGTTCAGCAGAGAAGGACTTGGTGCCAAATAAAGTCAACATCTGTGGTGTGCGATTACTTTTTATAGAGGAAAGCCGATGTATTACAGAATCAGGCAATTTGTAAGACCTGTCAGTCACATATCGCATCTAAAAGCATGTGGAAAGCGCGAGGTGCGTCACTTCCTTCAGCGTATAACAATTAACCGTTTTCTTAGAAGATAACAAGCTAAAAAAACACTGTTGTAGTAATCGATACAAGTTTTATTTAAGAAGACAATTAAAAAGCACCGGGTGTTTTGGTCTTCTGTGTTTGTCTGAGGTAACTAGTCTACTGAAATGTGTACATTCCAAAGTTTAAAGCTGATTGCTCAGTTATGTACCTCGCCTGCAGCATTCTGAAAATAGAGATGTTTTCAACTGGGAGCGCATGGAATACGCACGCGTCACTCACAATATGTGTGCAAGCCATGCGCCTCCTTTGCAAATAATGAACTTGTGCATGCAAAAGACGCGATATGTAAACGGCCTATTTCACGTTCGCGTCACAAAGAGGTATTTGATCTATGCATGGCAGCAAAAAATAAATAAATCTGGACACATACAAAAGTACATGCAACTACTTCTGACATGTAGTTAAACAAAATACGCACCGCACGCATGCACACACAATCGCACACACACACACACACACTGGTCTATTTATTTGTTTTGCCATAGGTCTGATTTAGAGACAATTTATTACACCCTTAACAGGTGATTTTTATTTTTTGGCTTATGTCTGTTTCAGAGACATGTTACAGGTCTTTGATAAAGATTTAATTGTTTTTCTTTGGAAATAAGTTTCAGATTCATACTGTAAAATGTCTGTGTGCGTGTCAAAATCTTAATTAAAATCAAAATTGCAACATTGTTCAAGAAAATCGTGATGGGTTTCTTTTGTCCATATCACACAGCCCTATCCCACAGTATTGACCTTATTCTAAAATGCAGAAGTGCGCTTGTTTTTGCAGTTGTTTTTCGAACTTGCGATTCAGTTGCCTATAGGAGAAATGACTAGGAATAATAAACGGCAGAAAACAGTTATACTGCTTGCTCTACAAACAAACATGTTCATGACTATACAGACAAAGCAGAATAAGAAATTATCAATTTGCAACATCAAGCAGCAAAACAAGTTGCTTTTAACATCTAAAAATGAATGGAAGTGAATGAGCCCGGAAGTCTTGAGACAAAAAGATTCAAATGGCTGCGCCCACTCGTACATAAAGAATAAGGTCAATATTTAAGTTTTTTTTTTACGTTTATTTTATTTTTATTTAACAGTATCTCCAGCAGAAAAGATACCCAAAGATGTCGTATTAAATGGTTAAGAAATCAGTGTTTTTGAAAATAATAAAAGACAGCAGATGTCAATGATTCATTTGAATTATTTAGTCTGACATGTTAGGGCAGCACAGTGGCGCAGTGGGTAGCAAAATCGCCTCACAGCAAGAAGGTTGCTGGTTAGAGCCCCAGCTGGGTCAGTTGGCATTTCTGTGTGGAGTTTGCATGTTCTCCCAGTGTTTGTGTGTGTTTCCTCCGGGTGCTCCGGTTTCCCCCACAGTCCAAAGACATGCAGTACAGGTGAATTGAATAAGATAAATCGGCCGTAGTGTACGAGTGTGTGTGCAAGAAAGTGTGGGTTGCGGCTGGAAGGGCATCCGCTGTGTAAAACATGTGCTGGATAAGTTGGCGGTTCATTCCGCTGTGGTGACCCCTGATTAATAAAAGGACTAAGCTGAAAAGAAAATGTATGAATAAATGAATGTTTACTGTTACTAAATATTTGATGTTTCTCAAAATAAAATATATTTTGTTCAAAGGGGAAAAAAAGATTTAGTTTTTTATCCAAACGATTAAAAAGAATCTATTTTAGAGTAATCCCAATAACTTTAAACTGTGATATTTTTATTCAAGGTTATCATACTGTCAGAAACTTATACCAGCCTATTGAACATACCCATTATACACAAACAAACACAAACCTTTTTGGATCCGGCAAAGCCTTCGGACTCCAGGAAGAAATAGGCAAAAGGCATCAGCACAAAAAGACTGAGATTTGAGAAGAGGGATACCAGGTTCCACAGGCCTGAAGAAAAACACATCAGATCATAAAACATCAAAGTTCAGCTAACTAACCTGATGGATTTCATTTTATTTGATAAGAAATCATTCCCACTCCATCTCTGCTTCAGTAAATAACTTTTCTAATCCAATTATTCTTTCAGTGTGAGCAGTTTAACACCATGTTTATATTTCTTTTATAAACTTTCCTCCAAAAATAAAAATTAACCATGTACTGTCAAATTCAAAACCCTTAACGATTTAATGTCAAACAACTGCTCTCAGTTTAACCGATATAAAAAAAAAATTGACACACAGCACCACCTTGTGGCCATGACTGAAACTTAGGAAAAACAACTCATTGAAATTTAATGATTATAGAGAGTGTGGACCCTTATTACTTACAAATATCTATAAATTAATAAATATAGGCTGTTTGCAAATTAATAAACATTTACTCCAAAAAGCAGATTTAAGCACCACTTTAAAATAAAAGCATCCAAAAAAGAAAAAGAATTTGGTCGTGCTTTCAGGAGAACAAAGCAGCAGCAACACATACCAGTTATTATTATGTTGTATGTCTACTTGTACAGTGCCACATGTTAAAACCTTAACATACTGTATAAAAAGTCATGATACTGACCATGTATGAGAGATCCGTTGAGCCATTGTATATAGTAGTTTTTTGGAAGAGAAAGCAAGATCTCGTTGCTGATTATAGAAAACGGTAAAAGGAGGACAGCACCTCCAGACACCGCCAATGTAAATGTACAGAGGTACATACTGAAAGAAAGAAACATCAAATTAAACGATCATTATTTTAATGTTATTATGTTAATGTTTTTATTAATCAACAACTTGCTTCTGGTTTACTTTTTATGCTGCGATTATTAATATTAATGCTGTATTATATGAAGAAAAAACAAGTGTCTAGAAGTGAAAGTACCGTGAAACATCTAGAACAAAACTCCAGTTTCATTGATATCACCTCTTATAAATGAATTATTTCAGTGTACTAAAAAAAACACTTTTTATGTCCTATATGTTAGTATCAAAGAACTCACGATATTCTGTTGACAATGGCATCCTCATCTTCCTGGTCATCTGTTGGCATAGGAGAACACAGATCCAATGGCATTAGATTTGTCATTTATATTTTTGATAACTCTACTACTGCTGCTTCTGATGTGCTGGCTATCTTAAAAGTTAGCTAGATTTTTTAATCCAGTGTAAAGTTCTTTGCTGTGAACTTGCGACACAACAGAGGACACGGGGATGCGACAGATGGTTTAATAAGACTAAAGCACGATTTCTCTTCATTTAACTGAAAGCTACATGAAAACAATACTGGCTTATCATAAATCACAAACATGTGAATAAACCTTCTGAATGAAGCGGCCAGATGGAGGCTGTCCAAAATCAAATAGGGTTAAAGAGTGGACGAGCAGGGGGAGAGAAATGGATTGACAAATGGCACAAAAAAGAAAGAAAGAAAGAAAGAAAGAACCTAGCACAGAACCCAATCATTCTAAAGTAATGAAAATTCAGGCCCCAGAAAAAGCCTCTATATAAGGCGGGTAGTCTTACAGCTTAACAGTAAAAGGCATTTCATACATATTTTTTACATTTTTTATTTAAAAACACAAGTTTCTTCTGTAATTGACTCCTGAAAAGGATTTAGCTGACATTAGTTATGCTTTTTTTAAATGAAAGGACAAGACCTGCTCAAGAACTAAAAACTGTCCTTACGAGTGTTTGTATCAGGGAGTCTGATAGCAGAAGCACCTTCTTTTATGGAGCTGGATGATGCTCAGCTTGAGATAAGTACTCTTCAAAAGATTTTACAACCAATCAAATAGTTCAACTGTCACAGAAATTCAACTAATATAAAAACCTCATAGGTCATTAAGAACATTTTAAATGGTAATTCTTTTTTAATGGTATTGTATGGTTTGATCAGAAACGAACCAGATTAGTCCTACTCACCACTTTTCCTCTTGTACTGTGAGATGATGCAGTACGACACAATGTACAGTACTGCAAACAAGAGGAAGCAGACCTAAAAAACAGAGGAAAGGAGATTGAGTTTCCAAACATTCATTTCAAACTAGGGCTGCACAATATATCGTTTCAGGATCGATATTGCACTGTGTATGTCTGCAATAGTCACATCACAGAGATCTGCGATGTAGTTGGGATTATAGTTGACCAGACGTTACAGTTAACCTCATAGTGGAGTAATTTCGAGTGAATTTTAACCTTCGAGTGAAAGTTTTTTATTTGGAGGTGTTTTTAAGGCCTGACTAAAAGAATTTTGAGCACACTTAAACATTTGGGCACAATATTTTAAACATTTCAAGCTTACAGGTTATTTGTACATTTGTACTCAATTAAAACGATACAGTGTTGTTGTTTTTATTATTATTATTATTATTATTAAAATACAGTGATTATTTAATTTCTGCTATACTGAATTTTCTGTCTGTTGTATTTAACTATTCTTGTCATTTCTTAAATTATATTTTATGTAGATACACTCCCCTACACAATCATCCCAACCAATCTAAAATGATGAACTCTTTACAAGCTATTCAAGTCATCAGGTGAAACTGCATTTATAACGCAACATATATTGCAGTGCATGAAAATATTGCATTCACAAAACATCCCGTCTGCATAAAATTTAACCTAAAAAAGTGATTTTATAAACAGAGAGAACATATTAAACGGCAGCGGCAACTTTAATGTTAAGTAGTGTTTATAAAAGTAAAATACCAAACTGTCTGTAAAAAAAATGTCCAAAATGTCATGTTTAGCAATAGTCTTACCATTAGATCTTTAATTAAACCTAAAATAAAGTTTTAAAAAAATGTATATTTGCTTTTCTGGCATGTTTAAATAAGTGCTGCCTGTGTACTAAGTTTTAATGTTTTTTCTTAGTATTGACATAACCAGTTGACCTTTGACTGACTGAACCTGCAATTTATTAGAGTGCATTCAGAGTAACAGAATCAAGAATTCATCAGGTTTATATAAGATGAACAAATCTGCACAAAACAGTCACCACGGTCTGCAGATCACTGTGAGACATGTTGGTTAGAAATCTGTATCATCCAATTGCAGGTCAAATAATTCTTGTCACTGCTGTTCACAGAGTATGATAGGAAAGGTATGATGGGAAACAATTCACTGACAACACAGCATTTATTAGTTTATTGAAATGTAATATATTGTTGATCCTCTTCTCAAATGTATACCTGCCTGCTTTTATAAAGACATACATGCATATACACTACAGTTACACTGATTGTTTTTGTGAACGTTTTCTGAAATGTTTGGTATGATAGCTATTATCAGAATCAGAATTATCTGTTGTGTACAATCATTTTATTCTATTTAATTATGTAATTTACAACAAAAATGTTAATAATTTATTTACTACTATTCATATTCATTTTATACATTGTTATTTTCTATTTTTCCATTGTTGCTTTTTTAATCAATGTGTTGTTATGAAATAAATTGATCATCACTAAGAGAATGTTTCTAATCAATCAGAAGTTGAATTTTTTTTTTCAGTGAACGTCTTTGCTGGTAGAAAATGGCAACAGTTTTGGCAACTAAACAAGTAACAAACAAAAGTTGATATTGGGGCTGCAGCTATCGATTATTTTAATCAATGATTAATCTTTTTTCTGTGGAGCCTAACAGTACTCATGTATAAGAATTGAACAATCAAATGTAAAGTATCATGGTCATTATTGTATTAATAAGTTGATATTAGGGCTTATTATTTTAAGAAAAGATTCATCTACCGCTGTAGTCGGTCGATTAATCGGATAAGCTTTTTCCATTTTCTCTGAAGATGTTGATTATTTTTTGTTATTAAATCAAATATTTGTTATAACATCAAATAATTCAATTACAAGCTTCAGCCCTGCTTGATATAACCAAGTTTTGGAAACTTCACCAGGTTGTGATACCTGATCTCTGATAAACTGATATCTTCTGACAGAATCATGGGCTGGATCTAATATATTTGATCAGCAATCTTGATTTAACATCTTTGAAAAGCCCCATTCATATTTGACCCTTGTACACATTTAATTAAAAAGAACATAAACTAAAAATCAGGTTAGAAATATTCATGTAAAAAAAGGAAAGAAAACAATTATGTGCAAGCTATGTGCCCCAAGATAGCTATTGATTTGATTTCCAACATAAATACTATAATATATACTATAAATACATATATATATATACATACATACATACATACATACATACATACATACATACATATATATATATATATATATATATATATATATATATATATATAATACTATAATTTTTAAATACTATATTAAAAAAACGTATTTAGTATACATACTAATAGCCCAACAGTGTTAAAGTATTATTAATCAAAATTGTATGTAATATCTGTCACGTGAATTAGCCATAAGACCACATGAATTAGCCATAAGACCTTGTCTCTTTTACATCAATAACCACCGTAAACCACATTTCCTTTGGTTTTGTTGGATCACTGTTTTAGCCCGTCTGTAAAGCAGTGGTGTTTTTAATGACTGAACATACTGAACTTGGGATTGTCCACTTTTGCCAGCATCTGTCTGTGGCAGTGTGAGTACAGCTTTATATGCATGAATCAGCAGCCAGTCTCCATGACACTGAGAAGTATTTTAAGAGGACAGACTGATGGATATGTAAACATGCCAATCATGCCTGAACTTTCACTCATATTACACCTTGCTTGTAGCCTTACAAAACTACTGAGCATTAACACAGTTCTCCATTACATATATATGCAACTTCACTCCACCATAAAAATAAACCTACAACTGGAGCTCCGAATGGAAATCATGATTCAGTTAAAGTTCCAGTTAACTTCTTCACATTGCTTTTGAAGTAAAAAATAACTTCTTTTCACTTTGCATATTTAGGTTCAGACTTAAAAATGAAGGTGTGAAAGCTTAGTGAATTAGCAAATGTGTCAATTTAAGGTTTTGATCTAGACAAAATAAAAACCAAGAGAACTGGGGCCTGCGCCATGAAGCAGCATTAGCTGGCTAGTTAAATTTAAGCTTGACTTTAATCTCTTTTTGTTGTCAAGCCAAGGTATTATGGGCCAGCTGAGCTGAGCTATCTTCATGGTACCTAAAACCCAGAATAGTTGAAAAATTAGCCAGCTAACTTGATTTCAAGGTAAAGGCCAGTGAACGACAAGTACGAACATACAAAAATTTTAAAGAAATTAATAGAACATGATAGGGTTGCACAATATTGGAAATATCTGACATTAATTGCAATAATTTGTTTTATGGTGATATATATAGCAATCAATATATATCTTCACAATAGGATTTGAATAGCTCTATTAAGCAAGATTTCGTTCATTTAAATTGACTGGGATCTGAATTATAATGAATTACAAGCAAAAATAAGAAAAATAAACAGTGCTTTTTATGGTTTTCTGTGGAGCCTAACAGTTCTCATGTATAGAAATTGAACAATCAAATGTAAAATATCATGGTCAATATTGTATTAATATATATATCTTTTATTTTTTAATAAATATTCTAATCCTGCGATGTGACTATTGCAGATACACACATTGCGATATCGATCCTCAAATGATATATTGTTCAGTCCTAGCACACAAGAATTCCTGATTTGTCTTTATCAAGATCATCTTCCGAAATAACAATTCTGTTCAGTAAAAGCACAAATATAATCAATATTATTGTATTAGTAATATCTAATAATTTTTTTAAAAAGGGCAGTTGAAAAACTATTTGCACATTATCAGCACGGCATCAATAAAGAGCCAGAAAAGTTTATATATCTGCATGACACAGACTTTTGTTAGAATAATTGAACTGTATGTGTGCCTGATAACAGCTCAACACACTCATACACACACCTCTGAGCAAAATTAATTTACACTCTTTCGAATACAGAGACTGTATATATGTTTCTATATATTTTTAGTTTTTTTTACTATAAGTTTCAAAATTTCAACTGTAATGTCTGGTGTAACTCTAAAAAACAAATGACTTCTTATATGAAAATAGCGAGTCTAAAAACAACATTTAAAAAAAACTGAATTTCTTATGCTAGCACATTTAATTGCTTCATGTCATCATTCAGTAAACCATATTTTTTAATGTTAATAGACAAATTGCCTGCATTTAATATGCTTTCAATGCATATACAATCCTGCTTTAATGTGTGAATTAAGAACAATGTCTGCGTCTGCATCTGAACCAATCTACTTAACATTGCTTTGCATTTAAAACTAAACCGGTATAACCGTTAACAACATTAAATATTTCTTGGCTACCCTTCAAGCAAAACCTTGGCAAAATCAGACTGGTCAGACATACCTGGCCACACACACAGAGTACTGTGAAATGTATTCACTTGCAAAATCATACAATCCATTCATTAATGACATATGAGTGACCAGTTGTATAAAATGCTTACAAGTTAGTCATTTATTTGTTAAGAAGACTGGTCAAAGGTTTTAAGTGGGTTTCATAAAAGCATAATTGAGGTAAAGTTGGTTTTATATTCAGACATTCAAAATTTCTCCTTAATAACACAATTTCAGAAAACGATTCTTTGGAAAATCTAAATAGAAAGCATTTAGCTATACACCGCAGTTGGGAAACTGACTGTCAACTATTAGAGGGTGTCACAGACTGGGAAAGAGAATGGTAGAACATTTTTACTCCATCTAACAATCCCAATCACCAACTCATTCACTACTCCTACTGGTTCTACCTACTCAAAAGATATCATATCAATGCCTCCTTTAGTCCTCTCTGTGATAAATGTCTTGACCAGGAACTTGGATCTTTTTTCATATGATGTGGAAATGGACCCTTTTTCACAAGACTGTTATAACTTGTTAAATGGTCATCAGCATCCTAAATGGTTGAAAGTCTTTAATATTTAGATTTTTTTTAAACGTATGATCATTTATATGTTTTATGAATGTATTATATCATTTTTGGTTCAAATTACAAAAAATTAATTAATCGCTTGTGCAAGGCATTTCTAATGCAGCGTCTATGGGACATGACAGTAAATTTGACTTATTCTTTCCTCTGGCTGCTGTCATCAGTCTCACACAATTTGTTTCCTTTTTCTGAAAGTCTTTATAACACCATCGTAGAGTTTTTTTCACATATTTGAGCAAATAAGACCGTAAAAAAATATTTGTTGTATTCTCCCATTCACTGCGCTCTAAGTTTTCCCAACTATGACAACTTCTGCCAATAAGAAACCCTCCACATATTATGGACATGAACAAGCGGTTGGTACAACTTCAGGACATTATAATTATCCACAGCTCGTGTTAACTTGGTAAAAATGTGTACATTAAAGATTTGGACAAAATCTCCATGTTTATTGCACAAAACAATGATCAGGATTCAGAACGATTGCCTTATTTTGTATAATTGATACTGGTTCTTTGCTTTTGTTTTTCTGTTAACTTCTATTTATTGGATACCCCAATTTAAAGAGACTGCAGGGGAGGAGGTGGGGTAGTTGAATCGATATATTTTATTATATTGTTTTTTCAGCCTGTATGCTTTTTATAATTATTGTTATTATTATTGTTAATAATAATAATAATAATAATGAAGACATTCTAAATAGGGAAATCATACAAGCAACCAACAACAATCAAAGTACAACATTGTTCAGTCAATTAAATAGTGCTTATGTTGTTTTAAAGTTATACATAAATGTGATTTCAGACTGAATATTTTATGTACCATGGAAAACAATTTAGGGACAGGTTGTCACTGAACAAATCTGCGAATATAAAACCAACTTTACCTAAATAAAAATATAGCCAGGTCTAACTTGAACCTGATAAATAAAACACATCAGTCAGACTAATTAGTTGGTAAGAGTTTATGCAACTGGCCTCAAGTTTGCCAAGTCAGGAAGGAGAGGCACATTACATCCTAACACCCAAAATAAACACTGCAAACCTGCAATGCTCATGTGTACACCAACAACTGTAAACAAGCTGTCAGTGAAGAACCGTTAGGATTACTCAGATGTCAGTTGACGATCAGTCTGCCCTAATTCTACTAGTTTTAGCAATATGACGCAAAGGTCACACCGCTTCATGAATACAATTACAGACAGCTAACAAGCACTGACAAAAACCGTTTAATGCTGTGCTAGAAGTCAAATAAATTTCGAGCTCAGTCACAAAAAGGGATTAAAGAGCTCAATATTGTAGCTTAAGACAAGCTAAGAGGCTAGCCAACTAGCCTAATGGACCTCATTTAAACACAGTTCTGTTTCTAGAAATATATTACCGAACGTCTCAACCACAGTAAACTCATTCATGATTTCAGTTTATGAAATATGCGTAAATGAAGTCTAAATGCGAGCTGGAGTAAAGAACACGGCGCATAAAGAGTCAGTGTGCTGGGCTTTTATGGGTCTCTCTGTACTCACGATGTACTCTCGCACTTGGCTGTGGAAATTCTGCTCTCTGATCGTCACATCGTCTTCCATTCTTCATATTGCAGAAACACATTCATTTGCAACGCATTTTGGTGGCGAGTCCATTCACTGCGAGAGAAAGCGACTTTATCAGATAAATAAACCGCCCTTTAGTAGAGCTTGACTGACTGACAGCGGTCGCGCTCAGCGCCAAATAAACGATCACAACACAGTCAAAATATATCGCGTCATCATTCGGCGACACACGACAGGCAGGAGGATGGATGTAGAGTCGGGGTTCAATCTTCGACTGGCTGGCGGGAGCCGCCAGTGGCGGGTCTTGTGACCTGACAGTGGCTAGGTGGCAGCCGCCAGTGTCCAATTGCCTGGTCATGTGACCTGCCAGTGACGGGTTAGTTGCAGTTGCGTCTAGTGTGTCCTTTGTCGCTTTTTCTTTCTCTGCTTTTATTTACTTGTTATCATCATGAGTATAATTTTATGAAGTGTTTTTTCATTGGGTATTCTTTAGAGTCTATATGTTTCCGTCACTGACATTTGCAGCAATGTTTCCTCAAAGAAGGTCTTACCACGTTTGCTTTCACTCTCTCAGACTGGTGGGTTCAGTCCGCAGACAGCGAGCTCAGAGTTTACCGCGTTTGCTTTTACTGTCTTTGCAGCTTTACACATTGATGCATTGATTTCTTATTATGAAATTGTGTATATTATTCAGCTTAATTCCAGATACGGTCCTCAAATAGCCGGGATTACAACTGGATGGTCACGTCTTCACCAGCGCATTCGCGCTCCGAGATCGACGCTTCTCTTTGCACTCTCGATAGGAGCAATCAAAATTTTATTTATAATATTTTTTATTCCTTACAGTCTATTGCATTACATCAGTGATGTTTCCAGTAAATTTATCCCAAATAAGGTCTTCAAACGACCTGTAAACTGACTGGTGGGTTACCGACGCAAATCATGCAGTCAGCAGACAGGGAGCTCCGCGTTTGCTTTAACTTTCTCTGCAGCTTTATACATTAATTTATCATCATGAAAATACTCGTCTGGACCTTTTCTATTACAATTTGTGTATATTAGTCAGTTTAATACCACATACGGTCCTCAAATAGCCGGGATTACAACTGGCTGGTCAGCTCTCCCCCCAGCAGCTCTGTAAGAGTTCAGTAAAGTTAGCAACAGATTCGCACAATCAATAACTCATGACTGAGACATTGTTCCTACACAAATATGACCTCTTTTCAACCGTCGAAATGTATACAATCACCTACAATCTTATTTTTCTAAAAATGAGCTTTCCTACGCGCTGGACGCATTATATTGATCTCTATGCGCAGGCTGCGAAGAGAGACCGATCCTTAGGGACCGTCTACAAAGAGCAAAACGCGAAACTACAAAAGTTGTTAATAACTTCCCTCTAACACATTATACTGCCATAAAATTAATCAAATTTTTAAACTTGGTTTAAAAAAACTATTTTGTATATTTTTGATGAATTTTTATTATGAAAAAATGTTCAATAACTTTACTGTAAATTACTGTATTTCACCAAAATCAGATCACACGTCACTGCTGTCCAGCTGCTCCGGTTTTCCCCACAGTCCAATGACATGCGGTACAGGTGAATTGGGTAGGCTAAATTGTCCGTAGTGTATAAGTGTGTATAGATGTTTCCCAGATATTGGTTGCAGCTGGAAGGGCATCCGCTGCATAAAACGTGCTGGATAAGTTGGCGGTTCATTCCGCTGTGGCGACCCCGGATTAATAAAGGGACTAAGCCGAAAAGAAAATAAATGAATGAATTAATGTTTTGCATGATTTTTATGAATTTTTATTATTCACCAATAATGGCTGTTTTTTGATAGTAAAAAAGTGTTATAGTATAACCAGCAGGACAGCAGCGACAAGTGAACGGAATTTGGTGAAAATGCAGCGTTACAGTGAAGTTATTAAAAATTGATAACAAAAATGTATTAAAAATATGCAAAATAGTTTTTTTTTTTAAAAAGTGTTGTAGTATAACCAGCAGGACAACACTGACGTGTGATCTGAATTTTATGGCAGTATAATGTGTTAGAGGGAAGTTATTGACAACTTTTGTAGTTTCGCGTTTTGCTCTTTGTAGACGGTCCCTAAGGATCGGTCTCTCTTCGCAGCCTGCGCATAGAGATCAATATAATGCGTCCAGCGCGTAGGAAAGCTCATTTTTAGAAAAATAAGATTGTAGGTGATTGTATACATTGCGACAGTTGAAAAGAGGTCATATTTGTGTAGGAACAATGTCTCAGTCATGAGTTATTGATCCGGAAAATGCGAATCTGATACTAATTTTACTGAAGTCGTACAGAGCTGCTGGGGGGAGAGCTGACCAGCCAGTTGTAATCCCGGCTATTTGAGGACCGTATGTGGTATTAAACTGACTAATATACACAAACTGTAATAGAAAAGGTCCAGACGAGTATTTTCATGATGATAAATTAATGTATAAAGCTGCAGAGAAAGTTAAAGCAAACGCGGAGCTCCCTGTCTGCTGACTGCATGATTTGCGTCGGTAACCCACCAGTCAGTTTACGGGTCGTTTGAAGACCTTATTTGGGATAAATTTACTGGAAATATCACTGATGTAATGCAATAGACTGTAA
Source organism: Danio aesculapii (assembly GCF_903798145.1). Taxonomy (NCBI): domain Eukaryota; kingdom Metazoa; phylum Chordata; class Actinopteri; order Cypriniformes; family Danionidae; genus Danio; species Danio aesculapii. Next base: position 39,559,509 of record NC_079441.1, on the reverse strand, counting down.
GGAATAAAAAAAATTATAAATAGAATTTTGATTGCTCCTATCGAGAGTGCAAAGAGAAGCGTCGATCTCGGAGCGCGAATGCGCTGGTGAAGACGTGACCATCCAGTTGTAATCCCGGCTATTTGAGGACCGTATGTGGAATTAAACTGACTAATATACACAAATTGTAATAGAAAAGGTCCAGACGAGTATTTTCATGATAATAAATCAATGTATAAAGCTGCAGAGAAAGTTAAAGCAAACGCGGAGCTCCCT